>NW_026920582.1:0-17271 GCF_032062105.1 Saccostrea cuccullata
AGTAGTTAATTTTTAGCAATATTTAATTTTAGAGGTCTCAGAACCCTCACTAATACATGTAATAGGGCTGGGACGATACAACTTTTTCTATATCGATACGTATCACGATATTTGAGCCACGATACGATATGTATCACGATATGTTTAATTGCTCATAAAATCTTTTTTTGCATTGAAATAAACAACATATTTCTTTGCAAATGAGAAGAATTTATTCAAAATACCGGTAGTTGTTTATATGTTATAAAACAAAATTATTTTACTCAAGTGGTGTTAATTATTATTTTTATTTCATTTCTATATTTATATTAAACTTATTTATTTTATATATTAAACCCCAAATGTTAAATAAACAAAGAAAAACAAAGGTCAGACTTTTTTGGGCGATATTTCGATATTTTTTCAAATGTATCGATATGTGTATCGTCCTCATATATCACGATATATCGATATCTCAATATATTGTCCCAGCCCTAAGTCATGTAATGCCAAAATTAAATCCTTAATAAAAATTCTACTTTTATGGTAGAAACTTGAATAAAAAAACTTCAATATCAATTGAAAAAGGAAATGTTTACACAATTTTTTTCCTGTATATTCCAAATGTAAAACCGTGATTCTCATAATTGTGCCCGATCCAACCTCTAAGGATGCTTGCACTTTAATATGACTATATAGTTATAGCTCTGCTGTTATTTTGAGAAAGCCTCTAAAAAAAATCTATATACCTTTGAACTTCTGTATCTTGAATAGCGCTGATATGTCTAATTGAGCTGGGAGTCCCTACTACTTTTTTCTGTACACTGTATTGTATTTTAACCTAAATATCTTGAAGTCTGATATCTCATTATTTTCAAATAAAATTTCATAGAAAAGCTGAAGAAAAGAAACCATTTGTTGCAATCTAGAAACCATTTGTTGCAATATATGAATTTCTGTCCTTGACCTCCAACTGAATGAGGATGATTTGATCTAACAAGAGGCCCATGGGCCACATCATTCACTCATCTGAGTACTTTGGCAGTGTTTTCCTTTTATTTCAAAGTAAAGGGTTAGAGATCAGTTGTAACAGGCTATGGGCTGATGTTTAACAACAAAATCTTTATGGACCTTACAACAAATTTTAATTTCAAATCACATTTTTGTCAATTGAAGTGGTAAATTTGGCTGGTAGCCGGTTCTTAGGGAAAACACTGCTTTGGCTATCAGTAATTCAGTATTTTATGATCATACATCAAACTATCTCTAAGGGGAGGAGACATGATTTCAACAAACTACACAAACTGAGTTTGATAACCTATTTCTAAGACAAACCATTACTTTAGAAGTTTTGAAATACCGGGTAAGTCTTTTTCCCTTAAGTTTCATATTCTATTGTGACCCCACCCTACCCCTGGAGGTATAATTTGAAGAAACTTGAATCTACTCTAGTACATGAGGAAGATTCCATATAAACTAGAGGTACTGTGAGCGGTTAACACTAAAATACGCCTGCCGACGCCTGCCAGAGGAAAATACGCCTGCCGATAAAATCTATACGCCTGCCATGTTATTAATGGAATTAATTTGTTTTTTGTTAGGTATGTTACTTTTTCAGACCCTGTAGTTGATGTTTTAGGAAACAAAACTAATTTTAAAAGCACAGAATGGTGTTTTTAATCGTTTTAAAGTTTGCATATGGCGTGGAGCACGCCTGCCGAAAAATCTAACGCCCGCGGTGTTGTTTTTCTAATTTCTTATTACAATATTTGATATGTTACTTTTAAAAATCATTTGGTTAACATTTGACAAAAAATCAATCCAAAAATTTTTTTTTAAATATATATTTTATTTATTGAGTGTTTTATACGAGAGTATGTAGTATTAAAAGAGATGACTCTTACTTGACCATAGGAACTGCTGTGTGAAGACCACGGACATCATGTTTTTCTTTCTTACTTTTTTAAAATAAAAATATTATTGATTTCGTATTTGTTTATAGAATTTACAATGGCTCAGGAGCACATATGCAGTAAAAACTTTGCGTTTAACGGGTAGTTGTTTTGAATCAGAATCTGAAATATTCAATGTTGAACTTTTTAAACATTAATGATATAATTATTATTTCGGGTTATATTAACTTATTATATGTAACAAAGTTATAAAAATGAATACAAAATTTTACAGGTAAGAGAAAGGGTATAAAAACTATTCATACACGGGTACCTGTAAAGTGCGAAACGAAATAGAAACGAAACGAAACGAAACGAACTGAAACGACACGAAATCTGCCGAAACGAAACGAAATCTACCGAAACGAAACGAAACGAAATCAAGACGAAACGAAACGAAACCTGCCGAAACGAACCGAATTTTTTTTTAAATCAAGGTACATGTATATAATTATATATGTGTAACTGCATGTGGACTTTTTTTTTACTTCAAATTTAAAATAAATATACTTCAAGCACTTGTTAATATAACATTTAATTACCGATAAATTATGCTCCCTTCTCAGTCTAATGATGTATTTACATGTTTGCAATCTGCAAATATGCACGAGCGTACAATGCATGTATAGTTTCAATATGTGCATTATTTTCTAATTTTTATATCTTATTCTTATTTTCAGTCCTTATTTATCTAGATACAACATGTGTATCAAAATTGATGTGTTACATGTAAAGGCTCGTTTATGTACGCGTCGAAATAAAGTCACTGTACTGTTGTATTGCGAATGTCTTAAAACATAGGACAAACCAGATACAGAGTATTTAGTATTCCATTCCAAGGTGTCTGGTTTTATGGTTCAATCAGATTATACATGTAACTCCAACCGAAATCTTGTGTATCCTTTCTACGTACATACGGTCCTATTTTTATCGAGGTAATTTTCGAGGAAGAAATGAGTGGTTTGCAATGAAGAGGCTCGACCAGAGACGTCTAAAACGATTTAACAGACAAGTAAAAAGTCTCTCGATGCGAATGATGTCATTTTTTCATTTTTGACTAGGTAAATTATTCAGTAAGATATTAACAAAATATGACATAGGCGTCGGAAGCGGCGGGGGGGGGGGGGGGGGGGGATTAGCCTCCATCCCCACTTTCTTGCAAAGATATACATTACATAGGCATTGAAAACTGTGGTTTACCTTTTTTGTTGGTTAAGCCCCCCCCCCTTTCAATTTCCTTCCGACGCCTATGTAGGAACTTGAAGCGAAACATTGAACTATATAAATTTCATACGAAGTAAAACTAGACCATATAAACATTCTGGAAGTTTCGTTTCGGTAGGTTTCGTTTCGTTTCGTCTTGATTTCGTTTCGTTTCGGTAGGTTTCGTTTCGTTTCGGTAGATTTCGTTTCGTTTCGGCAGATTTCGTTTCGTTTCAGTTCGTTTCGTTTCTATTTCGTTTCGCACTTTACAGGTACCCTTCATACTAATCCATGTATACATCAGGCAGAGAAGGAAATGAACGAAATGAGTAAGAAAATCAGCATGTACATATGAAGTGTACAAAATATCGTTTATACCTGTGTGTTCAAATCATTCTTCTTCATTCATTTAGAGAAAAATAAGATAAGGTAAATCAAATTCTAAAGAAAAAATAAAACAAATAACACATTCAGGCACTTGATGTTCCACATATTTCGTAAAAAGAAAAAAACAACAAGAGGCCCATGGGCCACATCGCTCACCTGAGCACTAAGGGTAGGAAAAAGTAGAAAATGGCTTTTTATTGTAAAGTTTAAATCCAAAAGTAGTCCCATGAACAATCATGGATTTGCTATTTTTAGAAAATGATTTTTAAAGAATTTTCCTATATATATCTTTAAAAACTTTGATCGGGTATTTTGCCCCGCCCTACCCCTGGGGGTCATGATTTGAACAAATTTGAATCTACACTACTTGAGCATGCTTCCATATAAACATGATGAATTATGGCTTTGTCATTCTTGAGAAGAAGATGTTTAAAGAATTTTGCTATATATTTCTATGTAAAACTTTGGTCAGCCATTTTGGCCCCGCCCTACCCCCGGGGATCATTATTTGAACAAACTTGAATCTACACTACCTGAGCATGTTTCCATATAAATATGATAAATTATGGCTTTGTCATTCTTGAGAAGAAGATTTTTAAAGAATTTTCCTATATATTTCTATGTAAAACTTTGGTCGGCCATTTTGGCCCCGCCCTACCCCGGGGGTCATGATTTGAACAAACTTGAAATAACACTACCTGAACATGCTTCCATATATATATGATGAATTATGGCTTTGTCATTCTTGAGAAGAAGATTTTTAAAGAATTTTCCTATAAATTTCTATGTAAAACTTTGGTCGGCCATTTTGGCCCCACCCTACCCCCGGGGGTCATGATTTGAACAAACTTGAATCTACACTACCTGAGCATGCTTCCATATAAATATGATGAATTATGGCTTTGTCATTCTTGAGAAGAAGATTTTAAAGGAATTTTCCTATATATATCTACGTAAAACTTTGGTCGGCCATTTTGGCCCCGCCCTACCCCCAGGGGTCATGATTTGAACAAACTTGAATCTACACTACCTGAGCATGCTCCCATATAATTATGAAGAATTATGGCTTTGTCATTCTTGACAAGAAGATTTTTAAAGAATTTTCCTATATATTTCTATGTAAAACTTTGGTCGGCCATTTTGGCCCCGCCCTACCCCCGTGGGTCATGATTTGAACAAACTTGAATCTACACTACCTGAGCATGCTCCCATATAAATATGATGAATTATGGCTTTGTCATTCTTGACAAGAAGATTTTTAAAGAATTTTCCTATATATTTCTATGTAAAACTTTGGTCGGCCATTTTGGCCCCGCCCTACCCCGGGGGTCATGATTTGAACAAACTTGAAATAACACTACCTGAACATGCTTCCATGTAAATATGATGAATTATGGCTTTGTCATTCTTGACAAGAAGATTTTTAAAGAATTTTCCTATATATTTCTATGTAAAATTTGGTCGGCCATTTTGGCCCCGCCCTACCCCCGGGGGTCATGATTTGAACAAACTTGAATCTACACTACCTAAGGATGCTTCCCTATAAGTTTCATCTTTCCTGGCACAGTGGTTCTTGAGAAGAAGATTTTTAAAATATGCCACCAAATTTTCATTAATTCCCAATTATCTCCCCTTGAATGAGGGCGTGGCCCTTCATTTGAACAAACTTGAATCCCATTCACCCAAGGATACTTTGTGGCAAGTTTGGCTGAAATTGGCCCAGCGGTTCTTGAGAAGAAGTCGAAAATATCAAAAGTTTACAGACAGACAGACAGACAGACGGACACCGGACAAAATGTGATCAGAAAAGCTCACTTGAGCCTTCGGCTCAGGTGAGCTAAAAAAAACTTGGAACCCTAATATTTCGGTATGGGGTTTTATTTTATTATCTTTTTCAGATATGTAACGTCAAAGAACAGTCTGTAGAGTAAAATTTACTGAAAGCATGATGTGTTTATACCATGTATGCAACATGTATAAGCGATCTGGGCTGTCATGGAAATAAACAAAACTTTTAAAAAGTTTATAATTTTCAAAATATAAAACACGTTTCTGAATTTCTTCGTCTAGGCAAAGAACTCGATGATTTAAGAAAAGTGATGAAAGTAATCTACTTTATTTATCTATTTCTATTAGAGAAAAAATAATCCATCGAAAGTTCCAAATATCCTCGCTATATATTCTTGTTCTATCAAAATTCATTATTGTTAAAATTTGTTTCCACTGATATGAATGTCTGAATTCGTGTTTACTGTGTATACACGGACTTCAAATTTCAATGAAACTTAATTATCGATCTTCCTGTATACCCTACTTGTGCGTAATATTATGTGGTATTACATAATTAGGTACATGACAAGTGAGAAGATTGGCATGTGCGCTATACACACTCCAAGGTGGGATATAATGAACCAGAACCACAAAATCAGAACAAGAGGCCCAAGGGCCTTGAATCGCTCTTCTGTTAAATTGTACAATCTATCACTTCTATTTGAAGCCTCTAACCCTAAGTATCCTAAGACCCAAATTGCATCAACTGACCAAGTTTGATGATTCCTAGCCAATTAGGACTGAAAATATTCTTAATAATAAAGCTATAAAAAACCATAAGTACATCACAGTGACCTATATTAAGATTGAAGTTTTCTGAGGACTCAAGATGCATTAATAAAGAAAGATTGAAGATTCTAAGCCAATAAGTATTTGAGATATTTAAAAGTAGGTCACCTTGACCTACTTTTTTGTCTACATTCTTTGAAAACCCAAGATACATCAACTGACAAAGTTTGATGATTCTAAGCCAATAAGTACCTGACATATTCAAAAGTAGGTCACCATGACCTACTTTTTGGTCGACATTCTCTAAAAACCAACAATGCATCAACAAACAAAGTTTAGTGATTCTAAACCAGTTAATACCATAGATACTTAAATAAAGCCATAAAATGTCAAAAATTAGGTCACCGTGACCTACTTTTTAGACATCATTCTCCGAAAACCCAAGATGCATCAACTTACAAAGTTTGATGATTCTAAGCCAATAAGTACCGTAGATACTTAAATAAAGCCTTAAAATGTCAAAAGTAGGTCACCATGACCTACTTTTTGGTCGTCACTCTCCGAAAACCTAAGATGCATCAACTCACAAAGTTTGATGATTCTAAGCCAATAAATACCTAAGATACTAAAATATAGCCATAAAATGCTGAAACTAGGTCATCGTGACCTATATTTTGGTCGACATTTTTCAAAGTCACAAGATGCATCTGTTGACCAAGTTTGATGATCCTAGGTCTGAAGGTAATCAAAATATGCCTTTTAAACAATTTGAAAACAAATGCCTGCAAAATTCAAAAAGTAGGTCACACTGACCTACTTTTTCATAAATATGTCTTAAGGTCCCAAGATGCATCAATTTACAAGATTTGATGATTCTAAACCTCTCAGTGTCTGAAATAATTGGATTAAATGTTTTAAAAAGAATTAGTCATAAGTTCAAAAAGTAGGTCACGGTGACCTACTTTTAAGCTGACATTCTTCAAGGACCCAAGATGCATCAACTGACAAAGTTTGATGATCATAGGCCTTAAAGTGCCTGAAATATGCCTTAAATTAATTTGAAAACAAATGCCCACAAAATCTAAAAAGTAGGTCACCGTGACCTACTTTTGAGTTAACATGATGTGAAGTCCTGAGATGCATCAACTTACAAGATTTGATGATCCCAGTCCTCATAGTAAGCAAAATATAAACGTTTTTATTATTTGTAAATTTAGGTCAACTTTGAAGTGACCTTGAGACCACGCCCTTTGCCCCAGGGTCATGCCTTGAACAATTTTTAATCTTCAACATATCCTGATCCTTGTATGTAAGTTTGGTGAAATTCTGCCTGGGGGTTCTGGAGAAGATGATTTTTTAGCAACCAGTACTTTTGGTTTTGTTTTCCTGATTATCTCCCCTTGTTTAAGGGTTCCAACCCTTATTTTAGTATAAAGGGTAGCCCTTGGGCCAAGGATACCCTGTGACAAATTTGACACTGATTGGCCAAGGGGTTCTTGAGTTATGGCCCATATTCTAAAAAGTTAACGCACACCGCACACTGCACAAATGGCCATAGCATTAGCAATAGCTCTTTGAGCCTTTGGCTCAGAAGAGGTAATAATTAATTTTTTACATATCTGGTTAAATAAATGAATTTTAAGAAAATATGGATGAAGGAAATTCCGAATTTAATACAAATGCATGTTTATCAAACTATTGAAAAGATCGTCGATATACATTCGAATGAACATTTCAATTTTGACATGACTGAGAATGTATTTAATCCAGTAACAAAAAAGAAAATCAATATATGGAAGCAATGAAAATATATAATAAGTAATTGACGTACTTTTATTATTCTTTATTTGTTTAATACATAAGAATTATCACAATTTTTTAATAAGTATAATACAGAAAAACAGATTGGTGTAGTATGGCGCTTCTATACATGAAACAAATAAAACAGTTATAATATACATTTGTACCACACAAACTATATACGCCCCTGAGCTGCAAATAATTTTTTTTTCTTTTCAGTTCTTCCTCCTCAGATTAATATTGTAGAAATTGTTATAATGGTTAATCTGTATCGTGAATCTCTTATCAATTTACATGTATCTTCATGGATGGTTTTATGTGGGTTTTTTTTTTTTTCTTGTCTATGATTCGGCTCTTGGACATATCTAGGTAAATTTCAAAATAACAGAAAAACATTTATTTTTAATTAATTTGTTTTACATACATCAGCTTCAATTTTTATAAAAGTAAGTATTTACGTCTTCTTAGACAAACAGAAAATATAAGGAATATAAAGTATTGTGAAGTAGGAGTTATCTCCTTTAATATTACTGCAAAACTCGTGTGTCGATTTTTATTAATAATTATCAAATATTTTTTCTTTCCTTTTTGATTTGTTTATAATTAATTAAATGAAAACCAAATATTTTATTAAAGTAATATAGTTTTAAAAAATAGTACATAATAAAAGAAACAACACCGCGGGCGTGTAGATTTTCTCGGCAGGCGTGCTCTACGACGCAAGCAAACTATAAAATGAATGAAACATCGAACATGTGCTTTTTAAATTATTTTTGTTTAGTAAAACATTAAGTAAATAGTCTATTAAAATAATATATGTAATAAAATATAACTTTAGTGAATAAATAACACGGCAGGCATATAGATTTTCTCGGCAGGCGTATTTTCCCCTGGCAGGCGTATTTTAGAATGACCGCTGTGAGCAATGAGCTCACTAAATGATATATGAATAAAATGGCACACTGCATTTAAAATGAATAGTCAAGAATCAGTAAACTAGAGTGAGATCAAACGCTCCATTACAGCTGCTGTAAAACTTGTTCAGAAACCCAAAGATATATTAAATGAAATATGTGAAATTTACAGCAACCAATGTCTGTTTTATACACACATGCATGAGCAGGTGCACTTCAATAAACAAAAATGATATAATGGACCTCAAAAATGGGTACCGTCCTAAGTCGTCCTTTCACTCTAGTTTACCGATTCTTGACTATTCATTTTAAATGCAGTGTCTCGACTAGCCCTTGTTTTCCAGCTTCTCACAATGGAACTATGTGATGAAAAGTGGTCCTATAAACTGTTACCAACTCATTAAAGATTCAATAAATAGAGAAAGTCAAGCTTAATGGCATATGATTTCTATGTTGTATGTCATCAAGCTGCAGACATTATTTATTGAACGTCCCTCGTGTGCCTGAAAAACCAAGCACACAAAAACACATTATAAAAAGTTTAACTTTAATTAGATATAAGTAATATTTTTAATTAAAAGAAAAAGTGAAATCTACCCTCCTCCTTAGTTCTTTCAACTAAATTTATGTGCAACTTGAAAATTTAGTTGAAAGACCTACAGTCTGTAGGCCCACTGGTGGAGTTTCAAAAATTCACTGACAGTAGGCAGAACCACTAATCAAAGAAGTTTAAAATCTAGTTGGTTTATTTTCCATCAATAAATTATTTATACTTCGAAACATAAGCACTCTTTTTTTTCTAAATGTGCAAGGTCTTGTTGGCATCAACGCACTTGATGCACGTCTACAGTAGACAAACTTTGACCACAGTTTTACCAATGTTTTAGGACACTTGATGAAGCATACCTGCAGCTGACCTGGCAGATAGTTAAAACATTCGGTCTAACTTATGGATCCCCCGAGGACAAGTGCTTTTGGACAGGATCTTCCACTTTTCTTCAGCGTGCTGTTGATGACCCGTTTGCAGCCCGGATGTCCCTTCAGTCTCCCTCGGAACATTCCATTTCTATGACACGGGGGTGACAAGCTCAACGTTAACTCTTTGCTCATTTCCACGTGCTTTCTGTCTTATATCGCCAAAAATATCACATAAAATCATTAATCTCCACAAAAAAATCATTATTTTAAAAAAAATCTCATAATGACCATACCTGTACATGTACTTTACGTTTTGCAGTTTATTCCATGTAACATGATTGGTACGGTCCCTGATTTATAAGTTTACGGGTGAAATTCTATAGAATAAAAAAAAATGACAGGTATACACGTGTATCAAATAGATTCCGATAAATAATCACAACGAGAAATGGGATGTGTCAGTGTCATCATGGTGCTCGCTGGCAAACTGAACATGTTGAAGCCGAATATATCATATACACACGGCTTGGGCTTCATCATGGACTTTAACGTTAGGCATCCATATCTTCCCGGGTCGGGAGTGCGAATTTGCAATATATTTAACGATTTTTTAAAACTCATTTTTATTTTATTTTATTTTAATCATATCGATAGTCTTTTCAGAAAGAGAAGGATTTCGACGACGCTGGAAGGGGGGGGGTCAATGTTTATGGGGGGGGGGGGGGGGGGGCAGGGGACACGACCTTAATTGTTCAAGCATAAATTTCTTCAATCCCAATAAGCAAGCAAATCGTACAGTTTAAACAAAAATGAGGAGACACAACCATATAGTAACTGTAGCGGTTTTTTTCTTCAAAAAGTACATGCGACGTTCATTTTTGGGGTTTAAATTGTCGGGCGATATCTCTTAGGTAAAGATCTAGTAAATGGAAGGTGCCTACAGATTTTTCAAATTTAAGAAATCAATTCGTTTAATGATGCTTTATAACATAAGCTTGGTCAAAATAGGTGTTTTTGGGGCATAATTTGTAGAAAAATAAGATGTAAAGAAAAATTAAGAAAACCAGTATTGAAAATGGGAGTTTTTTCCATATCAGACAAAGAAAATGTATCCAGATTGCCTACAGTTTTTCTGAAAACGGTTATTTGTATGTTCTTAGTCTCTACTTTAAAATAATGTTAAATTTAAGATAGGTATCGGGACTACTTTTCATGTGATTTCAATTTGAATTCCATGAAAATACTTATAATTTCTACATATTTCTATTAGAGCCGTAAAGTACGGGAAAAAGAAAGTTGAAAGTGATTATGACGTCATAATGGATTTAGCTGAAAAGTTATTCTAAAGTCATTTACTAGATCTTGACCTTAAACCCCAGTCACATTTCCAAAAACGACCAGCGGCTGACGGGTTTTGAAGCAATAACTGGATTCTTCGGGTGACAGTCGGCAGTTCATCGGCCGCTGTCTTGCCCGATTTTGACCTCTTTTTTTGTCGGCCGACCAATTTTGTGTCCATCGGTCCAAGTTATAATTTTTTCTGCGTCGGTGGCCGATTTCTTCATTTCAAGTTAACCGTCGACCAACCTTCGATCATCGTCCGACGATCGGCGGTCAGTTTATTAAGTCGTTCGTCCATCGTTCGACGAAAAGGATGTCCAAAATTTCGGCCGAGGCTTAAAATCAAACTGTAGCTCAGAGCTCGATGATCGAGCGACGATTGGCTGACTTGTGAACCTATCAAGGATACATTACACAAACAAAATTTTGATGCATGGATAGATAGATATTTTTTGAACGGAAATAACATATAACATATTACTAGTAATCCTTAAGATATAAAGAAATCTTAAGCGCCATTTGTCGTTTTTTATGCAATTCTATTAAAAATTTTGCACACATTTTCAACATTGAGCCACAATCTTACAAAAGTCTGCCACTTTGCCTTGCAAACATAACTAACGTCACCTATCTGATTATATAGATCTATCTATGAAAAATATTGCTGATTTTTAAGAAAAAAAGATTTTTTTATGTAATTTATCCAAGTCATCGGTGTTCCCAGGAATTAATGTGACTGCTCCGTGTCGCCCAATACTCGTGTCGGCTGATCATGTTCTTTCAGCCGACAAGACAAGAAAAATTTAGTCGCCCGACCATCGGCTTAAATGTGACCTAGGCATTAGGATCTGTCCCAAATGAGTGATTATTCACAACTTTAGTCCCTGCGCCACAAAATATTGTGGATCCTGTGCTATGGAACGCCGGGACTGTCTTATATATGAGGATTAAACATTGTTTGCAGTGTTTCCTTCATTATATGCAGTACTATTTTAATTATATGAAGTAGTTTTTACACTATATCGTATGCAGCTTCCATTATACACAGTACTTCTTTCATTATATGATGTAGATATGTCATTATATTATGTACAACTATCATTATATGAGGTGCTTTTATCATTATGTGAAGTGCTTTTACGGTCAGAAAAATCCGTCAGAGAATACATGTAAAAGATTATTGGCCTTGTCATAATTTGGATTTTGCTCGTTTAAAGAACTTGATATTATTTAATTTTTATTATTTTTTCATAAGAAATATTTGAGAGTGTTACTTTTATTTGTTTGTTATTTTGTTCTTCGGGTTTCATGCATTTCGCCCGGTCCAGTAAATCAAAATTATTACCGGTATATATATAAGTCATTTTGTGTCTAAACATATCATATCAAAAGAATTTGATTCATAGGCAATGAATTTTAAACAAATAGAAGGGGGGGGGGGTTGAGATCTTTCACGGTCAGAAAAATTCGTCAGAGAATACATGTAAAAGATTATTGGCCTTGTCATGATTTGGATTTTGCTCGTTAAAAGAACTTATTATTTTATAATTTTTATTATTTTTTAGTAAGAAATATTTGAGAGTGTTACTTTTATTTGTTTGTTATTTTGTTCTTCGGGTTTCATGTATTTCGCCCGGTCCAGTAAATCAAAATTATTACCAGTAGATATATAAGTCACTTTGTGTCTAAACATATCATATCAAAAGAATTTGATTCATAGGCAATGAATTTTAAACAAATAGAAGGGGGGAGGGGGGGGGGGTTGAGATCTTTCACCATGCCAAGAAAACCTTAGCATTCTCTCCGTATAGCAAACTCAATAAAAGCCGAATTAACATTAATCTGTGATTCTTCCCCTGGGAGACGTGCGGAAGCAATTAATGTCCGCAGTTTTGAGGGAGGGATCTTAAAATTTACTGGGTTAAAATTATAGGTAGAATACTAGTCTAGTTATTTAGAAGCCTTTGCCCCCCCCCCCCCACCCCCCATTGCCTTTTTCGGGGGGGGGATGAAATTAATTATAGTAAAGTAATTCTTCAATAAAATAAGCTGCCTTTCAATTTTTTTATGTAATTCAATTTCAAAATATTTTTTCTCAGTACAAATTAACTGACATCGGGTAGTTGTGGAAGTACCGCGTAGAAATATAGATAAAAGAGTACCAAATTTCCGGAAGTTTACATCATTTCCTGGTTGAACAAGATGGAGACGAGTACTGAATGGGTAGACGTTACCCGATTGGCTATGTATATATTTTCTTTTTAAAGTGAATATTTTCTTTTGATTGTTTTTTTCTTATTTTCTTCAGTCCATTTTTTTTTCAAATAAATTTTGGTAGCAGTGCCTCTGGCATTTTACGTATTTTGTAAAAAAAAAGATTTTTGACAGTAACTTTTTAGGTTATGTGTACTACTTCCTGGGGTAGAAGTTTATTTTTTCTTTAACTAAGAAAGCTTAAAACCTAGGATCCACCCCTAGAAGTCTGCTGCCGTAAATTGTCTTGCTGGCGTTTTGGGAATATGGGTGATTTGCATCAATTACACTTTTATTGACTCCATCGCTGTCGAAATCGGACGAGATTTCTTGGCATGACATTATATGCGGTAGTTCTAACATTATGTGCAGTAAACACAACAATATATTATATTATACTTTCATGTAAATTACTTGAATCTGATTCGTCGAGAAACATTTGATAAAAAACACTACTACCCGCTGAATAATGAAGCCACGCCCTCCTGCGTAGCAACAGTCAACATTGCTTGACGACGGGTGGTATTAAAAAAAATAGCGACTGCGCGGAATTTATGCGCGCACGGTTCACTGTAAAATGTATTTGTATAAAACATTCAGTATTATATAAATATTGCATGTAGTTGAGTGTAACATATTCTGAAGCATGAGTAATGGCAAAAATTTACGGAAACGTATAACCGCCTCGTGTTGTTGGTATGGAACGCCGTCACTGCCTTATAGCAGAACACTACTATTGCATTGTGTCAACCTTCCATTACATTATGTCAACTCTTTATGACATTAACCCACACTACTATTGCATTGTGTCAACCTTCCATTACATTATGTCAACTCTTTATGACATTAACCCACACTACTATTGCATTGTGTCAACCTTCCATTACATTATGTTAACTCTTTATGACATTAACCCACACTACTATTGCATCGTGTTAACTTTCCTTTACATTATGTCAACTCTTTATGACATTTACACATACTACAATTATATTTCGTCAACTTGCATTTCGTGATCTTAGTTTTTATTAACTGATGTGAAAAGCTCATGCCATACTGTGCGCACTCTTCTACATTATGTCGAATCACTATTACGTTATGCGAACACGGGTATCCTCGGCCTTTATATGAGCATATCGTATTTTCCGCGTTCTGCAAGCACTAAAAATGGCGGGAGAGAAAACTGTCGTAAAAGAGATTCTCAGTGATTTCGGAATGACATCTTTATATGAAAACTTCAAGCGACAAATGATTGACAATTTGAAACATGCAAAGCCTTTACACTGCGTCTGTGAATTAAAGTCACGTCGAAATTCAAAGGTGTTTACTTTAATCTGATAATTAAATAAATCAAATATTATGAGTCGTGCAGCAATCTTTTTTTTTTCTTTTTATTTTGAATTTTTTTTAATAAAAGTCTTAAACTTTGAAGGACATTTCATTAGTTTCACAATAAGCTTAGATGAATTAAGTTGAAAACTTTTTTCTATAAAGCTATAAAGCCTTAGAGCTTCTCCGCTTTCCGCCCTTGGTCTCCAACCATATACCGTCCCCCTTCCTTGTTCAAGATTCCCATATCTGCCACTGATATGTGCCCATGCATGCTTACTAAGGCATATTCAATTGATTTACATGAGCGACTGGTAGATTTTTGTAATAGAATTCTGACCCTGGAATGATTAAAAAAAAATTACTAACTCCAGTGACGTAGCATCTTGTTTTGAAAGAGGAGGTCAGCCAGAAAAAAATCATTTACCCGAAAAAACTTGACAATTAAGCCAAGAAAAAAAAGTCCAAGCCCGAAAATCCTATTTCGGGGAGAGGGGTCCAACTTCGATCAGTCCTATTTTTTCCAGATGTATTACATTACCCTTAGTGGATTATACTTCAACAAAAAGTGGGGGGGGGGCTGTACAGTTTCAATGAACATTACATTTTCTATAGTAAAGTTATGTCTGGGAAAAGTATGTGCCTGTAATTTGTCCTAATCAATCAGGACCCCCCCCCCCCCCTTCTTACCAGTCATTAAAACACGGTCGTCAACATTCATTATATACTAGATATACAGCTTTGAGATAATGTAAATGTTTTTTAACATCAGGTAATGAACTTTTGGAATCAACATGATAAAGAGTTAACACAATATAAAGATATTTTTAAATCACATATTAGAAAGAGTTGGCATAACGTAATTATATATCCACATCACGGAATGGAGTTTTGACATAATGGAACAAAGTATTGATATAATATAAAGATATGTTCACATTATATTATACACTTTTTACACCACGTAATAAAGCACTGACATAAAGGTAAGATGTGTTCACCTCATATCATGATGCCCTCGCCGTAAAATAAATATAAATCCATATCACGTAATAATTCTTTGATATAATAGAAATTTATATACACTCTCAAAAAGGAATGAATGCATAGTTGTATGCTATAAGGCAGTGATTATAGACTAGTATGTTATATTGCATTATTGTCTGCGATATTTAATTTAAGCGGCATAATGTTTACACATTATTTTATGTGCGACATTTAGGAATTCAACTTGGAAATATCAAAGTGTATAAGTCGTTTAAAACATATCAGAAAAGTATTATTCACCATAGATTGTCGTCATAATTACCGGTAAATCGCCAAACCTAGAAGTTATTGTATTTGAGGACAGTTTTATATCATAATATCGCATTCTAATACAACAACACGAGGCGGTTACTAGTATATACGGAAACGTATAACCGCCTTGTGTTGTTGTTTTAGAACGCGATATTATGATATAAAAATGTTATCAAATACAAATACTTCAAGGTTTTGCGATTTAATTATGACGACTTTCTTTGATGAATAATACTTTTCTGATATATTTTAGACCACTTATACACTTTGATATATCCAAGTTGAATTCCTAAATGTTGCACTTAAATAATGTGTAAACATTATGCCGCTTAAATTAAATATCGCAGACATTAGTGCAATATAACATATATGAAGACTTCGAGAAGACGACAAAATTTAATCAAAGAGGAAATTCAGCAAAAGTCGAACGACTTGTTACATCAGATTCATTAATATAACGTATTGCATTGCATCGATGTTTGATTTAAATAAAATAATTCAAATTGTTATAGCACTACTTGAGGGCCTGTAGTGCATGTCTAGACAATGCTTTCCTCTTTTTCTGAGTGTGAGCTTTTCTAAGGACTCTGGACACTCTTTGAAAACCGTAGCTACGTGCCTGATTTTCATTCTCCGAAATAGATTATTTTAAAAATAAAAATCTAAAACTTTATGCAATCTTTTTTTCTCAGAATAAACAAAAAGAAACTTGCAGTTTGCAATTCTTAATGAATATTCTTTTTAAATGAGCTCAAAGAGCAACTTCATAGAATGTATATGATTGTATAAATTATAACATGAATCTGAATTTACCAAAAAAATCAAAACCTCATTGGGGAAAACAAATTGTGTCTGTGACAGCACTAACTAATGAGCTTGTGTGTTATCTTTAAATGAAAGAGGACAAAATGCAAAAAATTATATCATTTTATCAATCTACACAAAATGTTAAAATATTATTATATAATAGAGTATGTGAAGACGTGTGCTCGATTTTTTCCAATTGAATTATGAAAGAAAACATAACTTTCTTGAAATTTTGAATTTACAATATTTTGAGGTCATATTTAATGCATGGCATCACATCAGACGAAAATAGTTTATACTTATATGTCTGTATATATTCTCCAAGCTAAAAACATGATTAAAGATATCGTTTTCATAGTTTGCATTGAATAGTGGACAAGTATTACCAGATACAGTGACTGTCCATTGAAGCAACATTCATAAAATTTATTAGTTAGGGAAGAGCTTGCAAGATATCCTATAACTACTTGAATTATTTTATTTAAATCAGACATCAATTCAGTGCAATACGTTATATTTAGGATGAAATT
>NW_026920583.1:0-17711 GCF_032062105.1 Saccostrea cuccullata
CCGTAAAACTTATCGAAAAACTTTTTTGTTAATGATACTGTATATTTAAAAAGTTATTCCTAAAAACGACCCCCTATGTTTTAACTTCGACCCCTTACGCAGTTATTGGCCCTTTCACCGTTAAGCTTGTTATTGCTACTCCTCAGAAACCGTAAACCGTGGAGATATAAAACCTTCACCATTGTCTGCAACTAATTTAGGAGACTTTTCAATCTATTCATTGCGAAAGTTTTCTTTGACCCCTTCAATGAGTAACTGCCCCTGAAAGTTTATAAATTTTACAAAAAATTAAAAATTTTCAAAACGAAAAGTCGTAGAGACATGAAACCAACTGCATAACATTCAATGACCTTTTGCCTTCATATTCATTTCAAGGTCAAAGGTCAAGGTCATTCCAAATATGAGAAATAAATTTCTCTTAATAACTCTTATGTCCTTAAACATATACGATCTATCTTATGTCTTTAATATGTACTTTTGAAACTCTTTAGAAGATATAAATCTTGGCCCCTAAGATTGACCCTTTTAAAAATTGTTGCCCCTTGTGCTAAAAACCCTTGTTATCGCTACTCCTCTGAAACCGTAAACCGTAAAGGTATGAAACCTTCACCAATGGCTTTGCCTAATTATGGGGACTCTTCAATCTATTCATTGCGAAGATTTCGGTGACCCCTTCAATGAGTTATTGCCCCTGAAACTTTTTGAATATTACAAATAATTAAAAATTTTCAAAACGACAAGTTGTAGAGACATGGGACCAACTGCATAAGATTCATTGACCTTTGACCTTAAAATTCATGTAAAGGTCAAAGGTCAAGGTCATTCAAAAAATGAGTAAATTAGCTTTTTTGTATGTCTTTTGTCTTTCAACATATGCTTAATGTCTATGCATCAGTAATATGTACTCTTAAAACTGTTTCAAAGATTTCATTCTTGTCCCCTGATATTAACCCTTTTAAAAGTTATTGCCCCTAGTGCGAAAAACCTTGTTATCGCTACTCCTCCGAAACCGTAGACTGTAGAAACACCAAACCTTCACTAATATCTTAAGGGTCTTTAGGCCTTACTTCACTGTATAAGTGCAAATGGATATGATGACCCCTTATATGAGTTATTGCCCTTTAAGTTCTTTGTACTTACTATTAAACCTTATAACTTGAAAACTATAAGTCATAGAAGCATGGGGGCAACTGCATTGTGACCCTGACCTTTGACCTTGAATATTTTTTCAAGGTCAAAGGTAAGGTCATTCATTTTTTTATTTTCATTTTTTCTATGCTTTAAGAGAGTTCTGGTTTCTTTTTCAGGGAAATTTTAAATTTTTTAAGGAATCAGGTATAAAACAAATTTAAAATTCAAAGAAGGTGGAAAGACCTCTTATTGTTCTGTGAACAATAAGTCTCCTAGTTATTATTATGTCTGTTTTTTTCAAATACAGACAACTGTTTCACATTTTTGAGTTGGAACAATCTTGATCGAGAAAGACATTAAGAGACATTGAATAGCAAAAAAATACATGGGAGATAATGCTTGCCTGTCTACATTAGTCCCTTTTTATACCCCCTGCTTTAATTTATTTTATTTATTAATTTATTAATTTATTAATCGTGATTTCCGTCCATCTGTTTGTTACACTTTAGGTATACCCATCTCTTATACGCAACTCCTCTAACACCACTGAACAAAATTTTCATAGAATCTTTATTACATATTGCCGTTGTGCTTCTATTACTTTTTCATCCTACACATATTTTGGGTTTCCCATTGCAAAACATACACACTGCCATTATATTCATATTAGAGGCGGTTGGTCATTTGTACATGTATCACTGCTCACAGTCTTCAAATTTGCAATATATTTTCCTTTGCACCTTTACCCATGTGTTATGAAAATTTCAGTTTCGCAGGAATAAGATCAATGTTGATAAAATGTGGATTTTAACACAGCATCCTTTTAAGAGCTAACAGGTTTGTTATATAAAACTTCTCTGTGAATAAAAATGTATTTCAATTACACGAAAATTATACATGGAGTACGTCAGAACTTAATCTTTTTTTATATTGTGAGGAAAAGAGCAATACCAAGTTAAAAACAAATATTAATTGACAAAACATAAAAACAGTGGTATTTGTGAGAGTTTGTGTGCGTACAAATTATCTGGTATGTAAATGAGGTTTTCCTTTTATTAAAAAAAATATACTTCATTTTGTTGTTTTTAATCGCGATTTTACGAAAACACCGGTGTCCATTTTTGGTTTTAATATTTATAACTGAGTACTAGTTTTACCGCTTTTGGCAGGTGATACTGCTGATTAAGTACCGGTAATAAATACGCATGTTTCCTAAAGTTTTTATGCATTAACGAATTCAATTAAACCAAGAAAATGTTCATGAAAAGTTTGAATAAGACTAAATTTAACGTTTGCCGCCAGTATGTAGAGCTGTCGTTCGTATCTCTTTCAGTGTATGACGCTACACTAAAAATGAGTTCCATTACGAAAAACTTTCATCGTTATCTATAATTTAGTACATCTATTTGGAACGAAGTCTAATATTCAAAATAAGATTTCTTTATCATTACATTTACTTACAATTGAAAATTAGATTAATTCAGGAAAAATGACACGAACTATTTGTCGCGGATGTTTATGAATATTTTCTATTGAATATCATCGGAGTAAATCAGCCAACACAGTAGCCTCGCTTTCGTCTCTATGTAATCAACACAAATTACTGCGCATGTTAAATACGTGATGACCACGGGAGATTGAACATAGTTCAACTCCCAAATTATGTGATTTTTGGGAATTGATTTCAGAATATCTCGAGAAGTATAAGGAATTACGGAATGAACTTTGGTAGTAATGAAGATCGTTTATACTTGAATAGATATGGATAGAAAGTAAAATTATAAAGCATTTGATTTATAGAATTTTATTGGCGAAAGTAGGTACCCCATGAAAAGAGTTCCAAGCGATCTAAAGGCCTGTGGCCTGGATCGATAGATTAGGGTGCGTATTGTTTTTGTCCAATTTGTTTGTAAACTTTAACCTTCACCATATGTGATAACTTTTGAACCAATGAGATATAGAGACTTCATATTTGGTATGCATACTCCACTTATTAATTCTGTCCTTTCAAATGACACTAAGGTCAATGACCTGGTGACCTTAACTGTGACTTATATGCTAAAAATAGTTTTATTGAATAAGAACCAGGAGAAAAAGAGACTACATATTTAGTATATGCATACTCAACTAATATGGGTCTTTAAAATGACACCAAGGTCTTTGACCTTGTAACCTTGGCTGTGACCCATATGCTTAAAATAAATTTTTTGAACCTTCGACATAACTTTTGAACCATGAAAGATGGCAACCTCATATTTAGTGTGCATTCTCCACTAATTATGCTCTTTCAAATGACATCAAGGTCAATGACCTTGTGACTTTTTTGGTGATCTACATGCAAAAAATAGCCTTTATAAACCCCCACGATAAATTTTGAACCATAAGAGATAATGACTTCATATTTAGTATGCATATTCCACCAATCAAGTTTTTTTTCAAATGACACCAAGATCAATGACCTTGTGACTTTGACTGTGACCTATATGCTAAAAATGGTTTTTCAAACTTTGTTGCCATTGGGGGCACACAGTGTTTCAAAAACACATCTTTTTTCAACAAAATTTTCTATCTTATTAAAGAATAGCATAAGCTTAAGTAGCTATATCTTATGGACTCTGTATCTTATCATGCTCTTGATTTTTATGTTCCTCAGCACAGTTTGTTAATTGTTTGATTGATAGATCATTATTTCTATTAAATACCAATTTATTTAGGTAGTACTGCAGGCAGTGTTGCCCCAATATTGCTGCAGCAAAACTTGAAATAATACATGTATTGCAATTGCTTTGCGGCAACATTGCCGCAACACCTTTCTGGCAATATTGCAGCAAATCTAATTTACATACGAAAAACGATATTGCCGCAATATTGCTGCAATATTGCCAAAACACCTTTCTGGCAATATTGCCGCAATATTGACGCAACACTTTTCTGGCAATATTGCCGCAAATCTAATTTACATACGAAAAACGATATTGCCGCAATATTGCTGCAATGTATTGCCAGAATGTTGCTGCAATATTGCGGCAATAATGCCAGAAGATGTTGCCAGAAGGTGAATATTTTGGTAAGGGTGGAATTTATCAGAAACATTGTGTTGCCGGGAAAAACACTTATACAAGGGTTGTCCAAAAAGTTCGTGGACAATGACATTTTTTGTGAAAATAAATGGTTCTATATAAATCTGTTGTATATCAAAATATTTCTTATGAAAAAACAAGTCAGAATGATTTAATTTTTATTGATGAAACGTAATATTTTTGTAAAAATCGGGGTGTTTGAAGGTCGCAGATAGTGCGCACGGACCAAGGTTAAAATGGTATAAACTCTTATTTAAAGTGTTCGGATTAAAATGATTATTTTCTGAATAAAACAAGATAAAAATTAATAAAAATTTTATGGAACACATATGAAGAGGCTATTATCATTTTATGATATCTTAAGTATCGCTTACTATATAGACAACGAAAATACTAAAAGAAAACCCTAACACGTACATGTAGTCAAAACTCAACAGAAAAAGCGATGTTGGCTGTCCGCACGGGGCAGCGTGCGATCAAAAAATTAAGTTTTATAACGGTTGAAACGACGTAAGAGACAAAATATTTGTTAAAACAACTCAAAATTATTGAAATATATTTAGTGTGTCGATTTGGGATTGGTATGTTCGATTTTTCAACGATGTGTACAAATGCGAAGACACCACAAGAATTTTAAAAAACGTAATTTACTGAAAATGGAGATTTCTATTCATGACGTTGTTTATATCAATTTAGCGCAGCGTCGAACAGGGCTGTGTAGTTTGAGTATACAAACTGTTTATTTAGATGACGCTCGTAAATTTTTGTGCATTGGTTTGAATTTTTAAAATTAAATAAATTATAATCTATACTTAAAGATTATTGCTAGCACTTGGAAATGCCTTGCGCCTTAAAAAAGAAATGTAGTGTGTGTCCTTGAACATGGGTTAAAAGTCAAAATCCAAATGTTTGACGTTATAATGAAATTAGTGTAATGTCAGAATGGTCCGTGCGCAAAACCTACGATCTTTTAAAGACCCCGATTTTTACAAAAATCTTAAGTTTCATCAATAAAATTTAAATCATTCTGACTTGTTTTTTCGTGAGATATATTTTGATATACAATAGATGCATATAGAACCATGTATTATAACAAAAACGTGATTGTCCACGAACTTTTTGGACAACCCTCGTATTTATTGGAACAAGGATTATATAAGTAGACAAATGATACATGGAGCATTCGATTTGAATTCATGGTAATCCGTCAGTGAGGTATTAAAATTTGATGATGAGTGAATGACCAATGACAATATTTTAAAAAACAGGAAATACAGATATCGAAAGACTAAGATAGATATATAGTGTATATATATGTTTTTCTTATGAGTTTATTGGTAAAAACTGTATTTTCCGTACTGAGAGCATCGTGGTAACGAACCCGACGTACAGTTTGTAATCAACTTAATTGCGTTCAATGAGAGAGAAAACTTACGAACAAGGTATTAAAATATAATTAATTACAGCTATAAAGTTTTGTGCTTTCATAAAGACATTTCAGTTTTTTTTCTCTCTCTAAAAAAGTCTTTCTCCAATGCAAACTTCTTTCAGAACCAAATTTTTGGTATTCAACACTATATTTCCCTTATATGAATTTCCTGTAGTATTAGGGGGGGACCAGCCTTTCACTGAACATTTCCAATAGTAAAAGTATTGGTGGGGAAAAAAAGTGGGGGGAGGGGGCATCCTTTTTACGTATCGATAAGGGTAAATATATAATTAATATAAACCAAGACCCAAGTACCTGTGAATTTTTACCCCTCCCCAACTCCCCCAAATCAATTTATTTGTATATTATGTATATTCGTTGCTTTTATCCTTCATGAAAATGAAATAAGAACATTTGAAGTGCAATATCCACGACATTGTATGAGGTTTTGAAGACATAAATGTCAATTAAAGCATTTTTTTATTTTTCAAGTTTTCACAAAAAGTGGGTGGGAATAGTTGAGAGTCGATTGTATTATATGTTGTATGTCATATTTATTATTTTGTAAACTGATGGGCTGTATTGCCCAAAGTTGTATCCTGAATAAACATATTAAACATTACAGTTAATGGAAATAAACGGGGATACAATAATTGATTGTGCAAAATTGATAAAATTGCAGAATTGATAAATCATTTTTTAAAGATTTTTTTAAGTTGTATATCTTGTCTTACCTGAAGACAATTTGCTCCCTCCTATGTTGTCTGTCAAATAACGAAATTTCTGACGGAGATTGGGCTCTATTAGACTCCTAATCTGGCGGATGATCAAACTTACCAATCGTTTAAAGGTTTTTTTTTAAACATACTCGACGTGAAGGTATTTCTTTTAAAAACATCAATGTATCTAGCTCAGTTTGCATCTACAATTGACAAAAATTGCCGAAATTTAGTAAAATTAAATATGAGGTTATGTTGTCTGTAATTGTATACACGTAAATAAAAAATCAAATTTTAATACTGTCTTTCGATGACTTCTTTGCACTGAAAATATATACAATAGTAACCTTGTCCAAATAAGAAGTATATATTTTTTTTTTCTCTGCTCATAAAGTAATAACACATTTTGATCACCTGTTTCAACCCTACGCTGGTTGGTAGCTTTGACCGTATGCATGTTTGTTTGGCTGTAAGAAACGATAGCATCAGTCTCAAGAAAATACTGTGTAATGTTAGGTAATAGTTTAAATTTGTTGTTTTTCTGTTTTAAACATTATTCTAAAAAAAAAATTCCGGGTCGTATCCTATTCTGGGTCATTCGCGTGTATTTTATGTCTAGTCTTAAAATTTAAGCGCAAAAAAATTAATGAATACGCTGGTCGTGAAGAACTGGTCTTTCTGTATGTAATTAATTACAAAATTTTGAATATCAACTTTAAGAGAGCATCCGACAATCTTAATTCTGAAACGCACTCATTAAAGACTTGGATGTTTCTGCTGCGGCGACGGGCTACTTTCGTTTTTGTTTGCTGCAGAAAGGCTGATATAAAAGTTCTAGATAAATAATAAGAGCTCGAAAGTATGGCAAATGCATTTGGTTTTAACTCAGAAATCAATCATAATGATCGCTGCTCAAATAGAATTATAATGATTATTAAATCAAACTGTACTAGTTTCTCAAATTGCAGGCCACGCAATCTCGTGGCATGAAGATCTCAAAATTCTATGTACAAAACCAATCGACAACTATGTATTTACCTTGATTATCAAAAGTTTTCTAACTGTCATGGAAAATATTTTTTTTCTAAAAATTAAAATCGAGTTAACCCTTCAAATGCATCTTTTAAATAAATGAATTTAATTGTATTATTTTCAATCCTAATACATTTTTTACATTCTGCATACTGCAATTTGTTTTGTTGTATTTGTTTTAAAAATAGTTAAAACATATTTCTGTGATTGTTTTACTTTTTTCCAAGCTGCATGAATTGTTTTATGTTTCAACTTCACAAAAACCGTGTTCCGAAACGTTCCAAGAATATTTCACGACCGTGAAGTCACATGACCCGGAAATGGAGAAAATGATTCGTAATTTTACTTGGGAAGCTAGGCCTTGCTGAAATACCCCTGTAAATATTGTTCCCGTGTAGCTTCCTTGAAAACGAAAAGGTGTTTGGATGACTCACTATCTGTTCTTTCAATACATATATTGCATAAAATATAAATTGAACAGATTTGCAAAATATCAACGAAACACCCTGACGTGACCCGGAATTGGCGACTTCACTGTACACAAATGTTCTGCAGAAAGTGATCTGTAATTTTGCTTTAAACAGTGTTACGATTGGATTGGGTTGGGGAAGAGAAGGGGTTGTGTTATTGTTTTTAATAAATCTTCACAGATTCAGATCATGAAGCCGTTAAAATCGGCCAAATTCATCGTTTACACTAAACTTCCAATGGATAAACAATTTTGCTGTAAACATACTGTTACAGTTGGCAAAAGGAAAACTAAACGTCATACATGTACACGTGTACAAGGATCTAACAACTAACAAATAAAGTAGGATTACAATGTGCATTAATATTTTAATTATGATTGCATTGGCGTTATATGTTTTTAAAATTTTCAACATTATTTTTTTTAATCATATTACATTCAATATCTGATGTTTTTACTTGTATAATTATTTATATAGAGAATTCTTCGTTGCAGGACTCCGTGGTCGGAGCCCAGGCCGCGACCGACCTAATTATAATGGGTAGCAACTGTTCCTTCGCCAAGTGCTCCTCATCTTGAAGTGAAAGTTTCGGTAAATCCGTGAGAGATCTTATAAATCGAGACCTTGTTTTACGATAGGTGTTGGCACGATAAATATCCCTCAATGTTCGAGGACCCAGAGTGCCGAGAAAATTGCAACTTTGAAGCCCTTCGCTGGTGTATGTTACTTGAGTGAAAATTCTCGAATAGGATGTAGAACAATTTAAAATCAATTGATCAATCATTGCTGAACCTGTAAAAAAAAAAAAGAGTTGATTGAATGCACAGACAGCGTAAGGGGCAAAGAGTTAACTTTCAACACTAGAGATAAACTATGTTTGCCTGAAAAGTGAAAATGAATAAGAACATAAATCAACAATCAGGCGCATTATGCGGATATGAGCATCTCCGTCCTTCAAATTTACGAAAGAATGTCAATCCAAAACACAACACAAAATAAAGCAATTCCAATCATCAGAAAAATATACTCCACATTGACATTGAAATAATTGCACGTGTGTATGACCCGCACACATCCGTCGGTCAAGTTAGCATTACTAAACAATAAAATAAACTCAAACAGTACTCGACAGAATGATGGAATGAGAAAGCGCGTCTCCTAGCTGATTATAACGATCACAAAAAGTTGTAAGTTTTAGCTCTACTGGTCAGAGCCCAGAAGAGCTTATGCGATAGTAAGGTGTCCGTCGTCCGTCCGTCCGTCTGTCTAGCTGTCTGTCTCTCCGTCTGTCTGTAAACAATTTTTCAAAATGATTTCGATGAACGGTAATGTCATTGTTACTAAAAACAGAATTTTCTGTGAAATTCCTTTAAAATGTTACTCCTCCTTCAGTTTTGATCTGATTTCAATATAACTTGGCACACAAGTAGACTACTAGTATACTAAGATACATAAATTAGTGCATCGGTGTTGATTTCGATGAACAGTGTTGCCATGGTGTGTAAAAATAGAATTTTCTGTGAAATTCCTTTAAAATGCTACTCCTCCTTCGGGTTTAATCTGATTGCAATATAACTTGGCACACAAGTAGACTTTACTAAGATACATAAAATAGTGCATCGGTTTTTGATTTCGATGAACGGTGCTGCCATGGTAACAAAAAATAGAATTTTCTGTGAAATTCCTTTAAAATGATATTCCTCCTACAGTGTTGATCTGATTTCAATATAACTTGGCACACAAGTAGACTACAATAAGATACATAAAATAGTGCATCAGTTTTTCATTTCGATGAACGGTATTGCCATGGTTACAAAAAATAGAATTTTCTGTTAAATTCCTTTAAAACGCTAATACTTCTACAATTTTGGTCTGATTTCAATATTACTTGGAACACAAGTAGATTACACTAAGATACATAGAATAGTGCATCGGTTCTTGATTTCAATGAACAGTGTTGCCATGGTAACAAAAAATAGAATTTTCTGTGAAATTCCTTTAAAATGCAACTCCTCCTACAGCTTTGATCTGATTGCAATATAACTAGGCACACAAGTAGACCTTACTAAGATACATAGAATAATGCATCGGTTTTTCATTTCGATGAACGGTGTTGCCATTGTTTACTAAAAATAGAAATGTCTGTGAAATTCCTTTAAAACGCGACTCCTTTTACAGTTTTGGTCTGATGGCAATGGCTTTTTTTCTCATCCTTTGTAATAAGTACAAACCAGCTGCAGTAGAGCTACAGTCTCGACAGAAACTTCTGGTTATAAAAGAAATTAGACGTGCCTCGTGTTACATGTAATGTGATAAGAGGGTCATTCAAAAAGTTCGTGGACTTTTGTCATAACTTTTTCATTTAAAGTTATATTGTAAAAACAAATTCGAATAATTTGAGTAAAAAAAAATTCTTCATATTTTTAAAAAAATAGGCTCAAGGAGCAGGGTCAAAATTGAGTTTATTACATATTATAAACTTTATAATGTTTATTACCATTCTTTTATAAATGGTGCTTAAATTAAATAAAATTCAAATCTCTATATTTACTATTTAGTAATGTTCTCTTGTATCAGATGGTAATGTAATACATCGCTTCTCTGAAAGATATGTTTCTAAAAAAAAGTTAGACTTGATTAAAAAGAGCAAAAAAACAAAAACAAAAAACAAAAAAAAAAACAAAACAAAAAAACAAAACAAAAAAAAATACCAATGACGTCAAAGACCCTCACGGAGCAGCGAGTACCAATAAAATTTTCATTGGCATTCGGGAAACCTCAACAAAGGCTCTGAAAATAGGAACCAGTAAAAATAAAAATACCGGTACATATTATAGTTTAGATTATAATTTAAAATCTTAAAAGAGCCAATAATTACGTCATGAAACTTGATGTGCGCGTCACTGTTGCGGAACTAGTGAGAGTAGAGATACGTGGTAAAGAATTTTTTTTTGAAATCTGACAGCGAGCTACTCGAACAACTATTTATAAATTTTCATTGGCATTCAGGGGACACATGGTGCACGAGCCGGAGGCGAGTGCACTATGTGTCAAACCCTGCCACTAAGCATAGTACATGCATAATGCAACACTATTGTTATTATTATGCTGACTGTTGTAATTATGTATGCAGCAATCTATTTGACTTTTTCCTGAAAATATCGGTGCTTAAACAATGCAAGAACTAATTCAAAATATTCATGCTAAAATTGTTTGCATGCTTAGTTATTTTGGTTACTAGTACATACCGATTTTCTGTCCCAAAGCAACACATCTTTATTATATTTGTTTAGATTATAATTTAAAATCTTAAAAGAGCCAATAATTAACGATCTCATGAAAACTTGATGTGCGCGTCACTGTTGCGGAACTAGTGAGTAAGATAAGAGATACGTGGTAAAGAATTTTTTTTTGCATAGTATGCTTACGCTATATAAATCCTTAGACCACTACATTATTAACTGACAGGAAGCATAATAATTAGTAGGGTATGGGTTATATAGAGACAGACTGACAACATAATAATAGCAAACAAGGTTGTTATGGATACGTTTTTATTAATTGGAAAGACGTTGCAAACCATGTATGATATGAAAAGAGGAGTAATTCTGAGAAACTTTGTCGACATTATTTTAATTTTGACATAATGATTACAATCTTGTTAACCGTGCTCCGTGGTGACAAAATATGTTGCTTTTAGATTTAGCTAACACAAGTTCTATTTTATCAAATAGAATGAAACTTCGCATACCGACAAAATAAATGTTTTTACATATGTGTTGATCTTTAACCTTGTAAAAATAATATAAGGAGGAAAAACATTGTCTACCTATTTTTTGAATGACCCTTGTACATTTTGCAGGACACTAAGGGCATTTTAGACATACAATGGCAAGTCAAGAAAATTGCTTAATTTCTACTTAAAATTTTGAGTTTGCGGATTTATACTCCGTAAAAAAGTGAGTTTACAGTAGGTGAAATTTATCAAATTATACACCACATTTCTATCTCCTCACAGTCGCCCGCGTGGCGCAATGGTTAGAGCGTCTGCTCTACAGTCGCGAAGTACGGAGTCGATACGTAAGTTGCGGGCTCACTGTAGGACGTGGAGACCGGTCCTTTGGAAGATATCAACCGTATAAACCGAGTTCCCGTGTCACAGTATTGCTGGCATGAAAAAGATCCCTCACTGCTCAATGGCCCTGAGTACATAGTATAAGATGAAATTTGTAGTTCTCCACCGGCAAGTGTTGGCTTCTCCATACGAGTGAAATATTCTCGAGAGGGACGTAAAACAACATACATTAATCCATCTTCTCCGGAATGCTTATACCGGTATATGTTTTTAATTCAGTATGTGTAGTGACTATTTTAATAAACTTTACATAAATTGCTTTGTTAAAAAACTATCGATTTAGAGCGAACATATTAGACCGTAAGAAATAAAAATCCCAGCACTTATTTATTGAGTAAAGAAATAAATTTTGCGTTTTCTTGGACTTTGCAAGATAATCTTCGAGGTCATGAAATGTTATGTAAAAAAAAAAGAAAGACTTTAAAAGATGACCAACTTAATTTTTATTCTTAAGGATATCCGATCCTCAGCCAGGAAGGATAACTCCAAAAATTAATATTTAATTTTGATGCATCAAAATGAAGCTTGAATATGAATTTTTTTCATGCAACAATTTTCATTTTTTTCATCTTTATAAGATTCAGGGTTTTTGGAAATCTTAGAATAGGTCTTATAAAAGTTGACATTTGTACCCTATAAAAGGAAAAAATTATACAGTTTTAGAGAAATAAGATTTTCTTGAATCCAGCCTTCGATATCAATGCTTATTAGCATGATATGAAATAAGAAGTGATTTGTGGTGTCTTGCAATGATAGCAAAAGTATTTTACACTATGTATTATGGAATAGATGATGGAAATAGAAGACGAAATATACCAAATAAGTATAAAATTCATGACAATTTTTATGAATGCCTGGATACCTATCTTTTTTTAACCTAAAATACATTAAACAGTTGATCAAGAAGAAGGTATGGTTTCCATACAAATTTTGCCCTGTGATTTTCTAAAAAATGAAACTGGTGTACAAGTTGAAAAGTCATGATTTTTAAATAATTGAAATTCAATGCAGAAAAATCATACAAGTCATTTTTCTCATAAGTGTTTTTAAATGCTAATTATGACGTCATAAACATGTGCATTTTCCCGAATTTTCTTTAAAAGTTGCAGAAGACACCAATTTTCAATGGAATTTTCTTTCAGATAACATTATCCACAGGCATCGCCCACAAAGATCTTGAGATATGTGATTTGTTATTGAATTTTGCACAACATATCAAAAAATTAACGTGGGCGACAGCTGTAGACACTGTTTTATAAAGGAAAATCAACCTTTGGAATGTGCCATTTTGAGGCTTTTTCTGTTGAAAATAGAGAAATGCTTCACACTAATGACATCATATTTGCAGAATGGTAAACCTTCATGCCATATTCTTTCCTGATTTATCAGATTCATTTATTTAACTAATATTTAATCCAGTTTCAAAACTTTTTGATGTCATTACAATTTTAGGGCATAATACAGCTAAAGCCATACCTTCTTCTTTGCAATTAGAAAATGCATTGCTGATATTCCAGTTGGCTTTTTCTGCAAAAATATTGGAGATTTGATAATTTTCCCTTTATAATATGATTAACTTTAATATTTAACTTGAAAGAAATACTGTGGATAAATTTACATAACTTTGTGGATTCAGAGATACTTTTATGAGTATTTTTGATTACTTAACTGCTAATTTTATAAACCTGAGGATCGGACTACCTTAACTTACATTTATGAATTCATCTTAGAAACCTTTCTTTATGAAATATGAAACGACCAAATAATATGGAAATGATATGTTCCCATTTTTTCGTATTCATGGATAACTAATTGCGTGTAAATAAGGTCATATTAATAAACTGTTATTTTTACTCTAAGGTAGTAAAGAATTTCATACATTAAAACACTGACTCAATTGATGAACATTTATTCAACCTTTGATAAACAATGTTTTCTTAAGAATTATTCAATTTTCATAAATGCATGCACCTTTTGATATATATACCAAGTACTAACATTGTAGTTTTAACTTCTCTCTCTCTCTCTCTCTCTCTCTCTCTCTCTCTCTCTCTCTCTCTCTCTCTATGAATTTTAGATTGGATCAATACCAAAGTTAAAAGTTAACATTATCTAGAAATTAGACATGTTGACACGTTCATATCGTATTATGTACACAGCTGGGGAACTTCAGTCGAGATCAAATGATTGCCAAATATTTGATTAATAAATGAGCCAGTGAAAAATTCTTAATATTTATTGTCGTTTAAGGGATAAACGAAAATACGGGTCCATAGATTTATCATATCTTAATGTGCTAGTTATGACCTTCTTCGAATCCCCCGTCACTTATATGATATCACAGATCGATGGCCCCTTTTTGCATTAATTAAATCTATATGAAAATAACGAACAGTACATGTGTACTCAAGCTCAAAAGTCCATTCAAGCAATACACATCAGAAACAGAGCAAACACGGTGGGAAGAGCAGCCCCTGCCGACCGGACACATCCGCCGTGTATTTTTGTCATGATTGGGATATAACGGAAAATTCGTACACAATTACATGTGTAAAGAATGGCCTAGTGTGAAAAATGTTCTAGCTGACAAGGTCATTGTATCGATCAGAGACCTTGCAAATGATGACTTTGAACGAGGCTGTTGCAATTCTTATTGCATTAACTTTTTTGTCAATAACTTACATTAAGAAGTTTTGAAAATTGTTCTGATGTAGAGAATACACTTAATATGTGTATCGAATAAACTGAGTATGCATGTGATGAGTGGGAAATTATGAATATCTAAAGAAGTTGTATCCGTCATTAGTTCAATTATATATATATATATATATATATATATATATATATATATATATATATATATATATATATATATATATATATATATATAAATATATATATATATATATATCATCACAATCGATTCCGTCATTAGTTCAATTATATATATATATATATATATATATATATATATTATATATATATATATATATATATATATATATATATATATATATATATATATATATATATATATATATGTTCAATTTCATCTTTATTACTGGCCGATAAATCATCTCAAATGTTTTAATTTCTTTTTAGCATTTGCGAGGTCGATTTTTCAAACTGTTGTGAAAAACTACTGTAAACGTGTTTTTTTTTTTTTTTTTTTTTTGTTTTTTTGTTTTTTGTTTAATAAGTAATTAAAACGGCAATCTTAGAACAAGAAAAGCACAAGATGCTGTTTCTATATAATAATGTCAAACATTCGAATATTTACAGATCAAGCTTTACACATGTCTTTGTGCTTAAGATCAGAACACCTCCATAAACTCATCTGTAGGGGGTGCTCAAAAGACACTGATGAATAACACTCCTAGATGAATCTAGCATTGTATAAGGACTCACTGTCTAGTTAGTGGAGAATGCCAGACAGTGATTCCTTTATATTTCCATTTCATTGTGAAATGAATTTGTAAATTTAGATTTAAAAACTGTTGACTAATAAATTGAAATTACACGAGGCCTCCCGTCTCAATTTCAATAGTCCCCGCTTGTAGATGTAAAACACAAAGACAGTCCCACGAGATTTGCATGCGCATTTGGCCTCCTTAGCTCTTGACATATCGCTCAAGGCGACATTTACATGCCAGCAGAATGATCAAGGAATAAAAACATCTGACTTTCAAACAGTTACCACAGAGAAAACAAATAGAAATGGAAATATAAATGCTTCATTTGATTGAACCAGTATCCGTTATAAATTATGGATAACTTTTTTTCCAATTAAATGAAAACTCGCAGGTTTGCTTACCTTGTAAAATGGTAATTTGCAAAAATTGTTTTTGGAAAAAAAAAATACGGTTGTTTACAGAAGTAGATATTAGTTGGTATTAAAATATGCTAGAGTTTCTGATTGACAACGTCTACGTACATGTAGTTTTTGGAGGTTATGTCTTCAAACAACATGATGGAATAACCATTGCTACCAATTGCGTTCCATGATAATAAATATACATATTTTTGTATTCATATATACATGTACATGTAGCAGAATTTATTTTTAAAAAATAATCGTGAGAAAAAATTGCTGTGGGTTTAAACAAAGTATAACGATGACATATTATCCGTACTACGGAAGCGTATTAGTGCCACTTGCACACTTTACTTTTTTTTAATTTCGACACTTTAATCTGTAAATATTACACTTTAAAGTGTAAATTTTACACTTTCATCTGTAAATTTTACACTTTAATCTGTAAATTTTACACTTTATTCTGTAAATTTTACACTTTAATCTGTAAATTTTACACATTAATCTGTAAAATTTACACTTTAAAGTGTAAATTTCACACATTAATCTGTAAAATTTACACTTTAATCTGTAAATTTTACACTTTAATCTGTAAATTTTACACTTTAATCTGTAAATTTTACAGATTAAAGTGTGAATTTTACACTTTATTCTGTAAATTTTACACTTTAATCTGTAAATTTTACACATTAATCTGTAAAATTTACACTTTAATCTGTAAATTTTACACTTTATCGTGTAAATTTTACACTTTAATCTGTAAATTTTACACGTTAATCTGTAAAATTTACACTTTAATCTGTAAATTTTACACTTTAACCTGTAAATTTTACACTTTAATCTGTAAATTTTACACTTTAATCTGTAAAATTTACACTTTAATCTGTAAAATTTTTTTTCACTTTAATCTGTAAATTTTACACATTAATCTGTAAATTTTACGCTTTAATCTGTAAAATTTACACTTTATTGTTTATTCACATAGTCAATTTAGCATCTTCACACATCCTCAGTAACACATTTGAAAGCCAATAAAATGTTAGTATAAGCAAATTTTCTGAATTTATAGGATTTATAGATTATATCACAATTGTGTCATCCATATATTATTTATGTGAAAAAAGTCTAACAGGCCCTGGAATCTATATTGGGGTGAGGGGTACTCAAGCACCCGTGATCGGGAATATGTGCATATATGTTTGATATGCTCTTCACTTTATATTCAGAGAAAAGTTTTACTTTAATATAAAACATCAGAATTAAATTTTATCATGCACGAAACACGGTCTGTTGGCTTAGAAATGTGTTACTGAGGATGTGTGAAGATACTAAATTGACTATGTGAATAAACAAATAAAGTGTGAATTTTACAGATTAAAGTGTAAAATTTACAGATTAAAGTGTAAAATTTACCGATTAAAGTGTAAATTTTACAGATTAATGTGTAAAATTTACACTTTAATGTGTAAAATTTACAGATTAAAGTGTACAATTTACAGATTAAAGTGTAAAATTTACACTTTAATCTGTAAAATTTAAAGATTAACATGTAAAATTTAAAGATTAAAGTGTAAAATTTACAGATTAGAGTGTAAAATATACAGATTAAAGTGTAAATCTTACAGATTAAAGTGTAAAATATACAGATTAAAGTGTAAATTTTACAGAATAAAGTGTAAATTTTACAGATTAAAGTGTAAAATTTACATTTTAAAGTGTAAAATTTACAGATTAAAGTGTAAAATTTACAGATTAAAGTGTAAATTTTACAGATTAAAGTGTAAAATTTACAGATTAAAGTGTAAAATTTACACTTTAAAGTGTAAATTTTACAGATTAAAGTGTAAATTTTACAGATTAAAGTGTAGAAATTAAAAAAAAGTGAAGTGTCCAAGTGGCAC
>NW_026920584.1:0-17538 GCF_032062105.1 Saccostrea cuccullata
CGGTCTTTTTGGTGACTCCTCATATTTTTGTTCGAATTTCTGTAAAGCAAAAATATTTCTTCTCATGATTCTTTTTTGTCTATGTAGTTTAGCGATCAAACACGAAATACCTTTGCATATTTCCTCATGAAGAACTATATCCATCTCAGATTTCAATTTCTGAACTTTGCATATCATCTTTAACATCATATTTAGCTCAAAGCATATCGATTCTCTTCGGCAAATTTCAACAACAGAATTAATATTTTCCAGAAAAGTGCAGCAATTGGGGATTGTCTTGTTTTTAACATTATCAATTTTGTATCTGCATGGTTGTGTTAGAGTTATAGGAATATGTTTAAAAATATGTGTTTTGATATTTTTGATGTCATGTCGCCTGTACGTGTGTTCCAAACAAGCTGAACAGAATGGAACTTCACATGTTACACACCAATGGTCATATTTCATATCTGGGTGTTTTTCACATATGTCATGCCTATATAATGCGTCATCGTAGCATCGGCTGGTAGTATGCTTATATTTTGTGAAAATCTTTTCTTTTCTCTGTGTTGTCAAAACATTCCCCATAACAAAATTACTCTACAATAGAAAAAAAAAGATAAACACTAGTTTTGAAAGACATGAAACATTAGGTTTTCAGTTTAAGGAGAGAGTTACATGCAATTTAAATTATGTTGTAGCATCACATGCACCGAATTCTTTGTTTAAGTAGTAAAGGGGGAGTTTCGATTAGGCCCCTCTGCGGCCCCTCAAGAAATTTTACGAAAATTTGATATTTTGTCAATAAACCTCTTACCTTTCAGAAAATATGAAAATAATTTATATTACGCAATTTCCGATCACGTGGTACTGGAAAATCCAAGTATACCCCCTTTTCTTTATTTTTTTTGAATAGATGTTTTTAATAGCGGAGCACTGAAATTTAACAATGAAAATATCACAAGAAACATTAGATATATTTTACTAAAGACAAAATATACCAAATTTAATGTTCTTACTAAAAATTGTTCTGTTATGATCGAATGTGTGAATACTTCATATATGATACTAGTTTTTCTCATTTATTGAACGATAGTTTTCGTTTAGAAAGTGAGATTAACTTAAAGTATTAAATACAGAAGGTTGAAAATAATATTTTAGCTCACCTGAGTCGAAGGCTCAAGTGAGCTTTTCTGATCACATTTTTTCCGTCGTCCATCCATCTGTCCGTCTAGCTGTCTAGCTGTCCGTCTGTAAACATTTTACATTTACCACTTCAAGAACCACTGGGCCAATTTTGACCAAACTTGGTACGAAGTATCCTTGGGTAAAGGGGAATTGAAATTGTTAAAATGAAGGACCAAGTCCCTTCACAAGGGGAGATAATCAAGAAAAGACAAAAATAGGGTGGAGTCAATAAAAAAGCTTCTTCTTAAGACCCACTGGGTCAGAAAAGCTGAAACCTATGTGGAGCTTCCTGGGATATATAGTTAGATTTCAAATTGTTCAAATCATGACCTCCGGGAGTAGGGTGGGGTCACAATATTGCATTACAAGGGGGATATCTAGTAAAGAACAGCTTAATCAAAACTTCTCTGGTGAGCGATGTGGCCCACGGGCCTCTTGTTTAAATTCATCAGAGGTGGGATCAGGTGCCATGGAGGAGTAAGCATCCCCTGCTGACCGGTCACACCCGCTGTGTGCTTCTTGTCATGATCATGAAAACAAGAGGCCCATGGGCCACATCGCTCACCTGAGCACTGTGTCTAGGAAAAAGTAGGAAAAGTTTAAATGGAAAAGTAGTCTCATGACCAATCATGGCTATGCTATTTTTGAGAAGATGATTTTTAAAGAATGTTCCTATATATGTCTATGTAAAACTGGCTATTTTGGCTCCGCCCTACCCCCCAGGGTCATGATTTGAACAAACTTGAATCTACACTACCTGAGGATGCCTCCATATAAATATGATCAATTATAGCTTTGTTATTCTTGAGAAGAATTTTCCTATATATTTTTCTGTAAAACTTTGGTCGGCCATTGTGGCCCCGCCCTACCCCCGGGGATCACGATTTGAACAAATTTGAATCTACACTACCTGAGGATGTTTCCCCATAAGTTTCATCTTTCCTGGCACAGGGGTTCTTGGGAAGAAGATTTTTAAAACATACCACCAAATTTTCATTAATTCCCAATTATCTTCCCTTCAATACGGTGTGGCCCTTCATTTGAACAAACTTGAATACCCTTCACTCAAGGATGCTTTGTGGCAAGTTTGGTTGAAATTGGCCCAGTGGTTCTTGATTAATCAAAAATGTGAAAAGTTTACAGACGGACAAACAGACAAACAGCTAACTCACAGACGGACGACGTTTTTAGATCAGTTGAGCTAAAAACAGGAAAATCTGTCTTCAATTCAGTGTATAAATAATGGACTAACAATAAGTACGAAAGACTTCAGTCAGTATTTCTCTCAATGAGAAATTGTATTTGCTGACAAGGTCATTGTATCGACCATAAAACTGATAAATGATAGGGACTGTCTTTAATACAATACATGTCAAGATTTTGAGCGTTTAATAATAATACAAATACTAAACATATTCAGAACCAAAAAATGTTAAGTTTTAGAATGCACAATTATTTCCAAAATAATTTAAATAAGAACTAAAGTAATTTTTTCACCATTATATGAATTAAATTAGAAAAAAGACGTAAATATAATATATAGGCGATGAATTTTGTATCAACATAATGATGAGATATGTTAAAGCTTTATATCGTTTATATTTGTGAAAATCTGCATCAATGAAAACAATATATGCCTCTTTTTTGCTGTTGATTTTACTATTTGATCAGATCAAGAGACCGAGTGCCTCTAAATTCAGATACGCATTTTTGTACAATTTTGAATTTTTTGATATGAAGTGCACACGCGACACTCAACAAATTTTAAGGCAATAATGTATATTGTATGTGTAGTTGCTGTACAAAATTTGGTTAGTGTCCCTCATGCACTTCATACTTTAACCATCAATTTATAAATGCCACCCTCTCGTATTTTCCCATAGGCCTAATGTTAACGCGTTGAAGATACATCTAAATACGGCTTAACTGCAGCATAAATATATAACACCTCAACTTTTGAAATATATATAACAAAAGTCAACATATTTATCTTGAATTATAAAGCGATTTTGAAAAAAAGATATTGAAATTTATTCTTATGAAAAAAGTGGGCCGCAGAGCGGCCTTATCGAAACTCCCCCTTTCTCTGAAGATTAATAATTCCATCAAGAAAATTTAGATGCATATACTTTTTTTGATGTTGAAAGATCCATGGAAACATAATAAATGAAATCTATAAATATTAAATTCATTTAAAATTCGTTGTTATGATGAGTTTGTTTTGCTACGATAAACTCATGTTCTTTAAGAGGATATGAAAAAGAGGTTGTAACAGACTTTCTCAGACTACAGTATTCGGTAAACTTTTATATACACACATGCTTCGAATTGCCGACGAACTTTTCCTTTATTTCTCTACTATGACAGGGAGCATACGGTGGATGCGATTGCATATGATCCCACCTAAGATGATTTAGAATTCCTACATGTATGTAATTTGTTATGTTTGAATAAATTTTGAGTTTAAATACTGTTTGTTATCTCCATATATTTCATGTGCTTAATATTATCCTTCTTCTTTTTCTTCAGGCTTCACCCTCTCCCCCCTCTCTGTCTTTTTTATAAAACCCTTTAATGTCATGTCAGTAAGTGCTTCCTTCCCCCTCCCCAGGATTCTATTTGGGGCCCCATTTACTTGCCACGGCGCCTTTTAATTTTGATTTGCGCTTTAAATTTATAATTTCCCAAATTGGCGACCATTTAAAAATTGACTTAAAAGTAAGCCTTCGAATTCCTGGAACCAACCCAATGTATTCGTAAAATAAATCTAAATTGGCGCCTTAGAAACGTTTGCCTTGAGACTAATTAAAGAATTTCATTGGTAGCTAAAACTTTATTGATAAGGAGCCAACTTAAACCCTTAGAGGTCCTATAGAGACCGGCCTCTATCCCTTCCCTCAATAGCCTTATATCGTACGTCCCCATCTTAATTTTCTGAATTTGCTTTGCTTCTCCACCTAAAATGTTATACCTAACTGCGGTTATATTTATACAAGAACGTTTGATCAGATATTTTACATAATTATTTTTAACAACATTAAGACACCGAAAAATCATTGATATATGAACTATCAAACAAAAAAAATGCCACAGTCAAAATCAAGGTATTCTATATTTTAGTGGCGTTTTCATAATTTAAATCATAATCACTGATAATGCAGCGGCATTAAATCATATAAAAGTTTCATTCTTTGTGAAAAGATCATTTTCTTAGAAACATTGATTTAAAACTACAATGAAAAACGTATCCTTACTATTTAGATTTCCTGATGCTTTCGTAATTCAGGCCTTGAAGAAATTATTGAACAGAAGATGGCGGAGGCTGCAAGCAGCAGATAACAGTGCGTAATTCGTCACTAAAAATAGGATTGGTAAATTCCAAATTTTTACGAGAAGTATCAAATGAATGTAAAGCTGAAAGAGCTGCGATTTATTTTAATTCTCGTTTACATCAACATTCCAGAGGCACATTCTTGTAGGCTTATAATTCTTAAACAATCCAACCAACACTCTAAAATCACACTCGTGTTTACTGTTTACCTAATTATTCTTGTACAATATCGTATTTGTATATTTTTTCTATAGTATTCTCGTCAAAGGTGGTTGCACTCACCTCCATTGCACTAGACTGGACCTTTGTTACTTTGTTTGTGTCCGTGTTTGCAAAACTCTAAATTTCAATTATCGTCGACTGCCTGAAACTTTTTAGATACATGTCCTCTCGGTATTTAAGAGATTAAGTATCTCTTTTTACTTGCTTTCACGTCCAAAATATGATGCTTCTTCCAAACTGATAAAATGTATTGAAAATGACAGAAAGGCATTTTTGCCATTGAAAATTTAATTTTTCATTGCACAGTGATCCCAACTTGAGGTAGTCGAGAGATACAATTTGATATGATTTCGGCAAGAATCTGGGAGCACTTGAAATCTGAAATTTTGATTAAATATGACATTGATGTAGACAGGTTCTTGTGATATAGCTAGCAAAGATTGGAGGTCCGCGTTTGCTCTGCTCCTATTTTGTATTGTTTAATGGACTTTTAAACTTTAATATTGTTTGTTATCTTTATTCTTCCATGCCATGATCTACCATATGGCTAGAAGACTCAGTTAATTGATACACATATATTTTATTTTTACAAGATTTTTTTCAAAACATTTTCTTAAAATTTACTCTCACTTTAGTTTTTCGGTTATATAATCTTGTAGGACCGCTGAAATATTGCCGACTTGGTGTTAAACAATAAACAATTAATCTTAAAGGAGGTCTGTACTTGTTCTGCTCCTATTTTAATTGTATTTTTTAATAGACTCGGCGTAAAAGAATAATTTTCCTTATTTTTTAAACTGTTTGTTACGACGGCGTATTCGTGCCAATTTAACAATGTAGATTTTTTTTAAAATCGTTTGAACGATTTAAGAAAACGTTTGTACGATTTAATAAAACGTTTGTACAATTTAATAAATCGTTTGTACAATTTAATAAGTCGTTTGTACGATTTAATAAATTCTTTGTACAATTTAGTAAATCGTTTATACAATTTAATAAATCGTTTGTACAATTTGTTTGTTAAATCGTTTGTACAATTTATGAAATCGTTTGTACAATTTATTAAATCGTACAAACAATTTATTAAATCGTACAAACGACTTATTAAATTGTACAAACGATTTATTAAATTGTACAAACGATTTATTCACTTGTACAAACGATTTATTAAATCGTACAAACGATTTAATATATTGTACAAACGATTTAACAAACAAATTGTACAAACGATTTATCAAATTGTACAAACGATTTACTAAATCGTACAAACAATTTATTAAATCGTACAAACGACTTATTAAATCGTAGAAACGTTTTCTTAAATCGTTCAAACGATTTTAAAAAAATACACATTGTTAAAATGGCACGATATACACCATCAGTTTCACACAAAGTCACGTTACTTTTAAGATTAAATTTTTTGTCAACTGAAGATATTTGTGTTTTATGTAACTTTTTTTATCTGTCATATAAGATTCAGAGATTTGGTCATATATTAAGAGATTTAAAAATGCTAAATATAGACAAGCATATGCCATATATGATATTGCTATTTAATAATGTATATTTGCATATCAACTGCTCTCTCCCACTATGAGCATGTAGACACCAACTGCATTTATAACACTATAGACGCAACTGCTCCTGCTATGAGTGCAATTGCTATATCACACTCGTGCAGATCAAGCTCAACTACACTCAAATTACCTGTTGAGAAGTATATATATGAAATGTTTCGTGAGAGGAATAGATATGTTTTTAATAATATTCTTTGAAAAAAAAAAGAAATTCAGAATATTTTAAATTTCTGATTTATATCTTTAAAAATTTAAGTTTGGTAAATGTATTTTATTGTATAATAAAATTTTTAAAAATTTTAGAGAACTGCCATATTTTTATTTTTTCGTATCATGCATATTTGTACAAAGAACGATAACTCTTCACACTTGGGTAATAACATTCAGAAAGAGAAAATTTCTTTAAGTAGTATATCTATTTCAAGAATGATGATTAAAAATAAATAGAAATTTTTTTTTAAAAATCATAGAAAAGCATTCTGGAGTAATAATCATTATGGAAGCATTCTCACTTTTCATCATAGCGTTAAATTATTGATTTTTGTCAGAAGGTTTCAATAACGTTGATCGATGACGTCACAACTGCACCAAAACAAAAATTAAGAGAAGGCGATGACGGCGCTGCTTGTATCCAGATAATTGTGCTTGAGAGGGAAATACTTTAAAAATTGTTTGTGATTTATTAGAGAAAAGGAGCATTGATCAGGTGTACTGATTTTAAAGCCATATGTTTTTCTTTACTGAAGACAAAAAGCTGCGTCCTTATGTAAGTCAGGATTTCCTCTGATATTCTTGAAAAAAAATTAAAGAATGCAAATATAGGTAATAAACAACGATTAGTCAGTGAACATGGCATTATGAATAGCAATAGCTCTGCTGGCATATTTTCCATGATGCGCTAGCGCGCATCATGGAATATGCCAGCAGAGCAATTGCTATTCATAACTCATGTTCACTGAATATAACGTTGTTTATTTCTTAAATGTTTAAGAAATGAATTTAATTTTTAAAGATTCATGAGGTTATGAACTACGACGCTTCACGACGGCTAACGCGCTTCATGATAAATATGCCGGCGTGAAGCGTTGTAGTTCATATACCTCATGAATCCTCAAAAATTAAATTCATTTCTTATATTTACATTATTTTTCTGATGACTTGCCATAAATTTACGCCATTAAACTGTCATTTTTTAAGCAAAACAGTGTGCACTATATTTTTTGACGTCAAGTGCGGTTTTATGACGTAACAATGGAGATATTCATGCTTATTCGTGGTACATATGTAATGTAGTTCATGAGAAAATGAAATACATTTTACTTTGTAAAGAATCATAGGGGAAATTTATTGGAAATGTAAATATCAAATAATAAAAAATTATTATTTAATAATATAATAAAGAATTTGTCAATGCATTTTCTGCCATTATGGAGATAGGGTTATCCCACTTCGTTCGGACCTAGATACAGTGTTTTTATCCATTGATTTAAAATAATACATAAGAACCAAATGTTAAGCTAAGGAAATGTTATTTTTCGAGATCACTGGGATAAAACGAGTCGACAATCATATGAATGGAAATTGACGCAATGTTTCATCAGTATATGTGAAAGTTGTGTTGAATTAGACCATAACAAATATTTTTTTCTTCTTATGTTAAAGTTTTTGAATAAAATATAATTCATAAGAATATGCAATCTAATTGCAATTATATGTTATATCCGCTCGCATACTCGCTATACTAACATCTATGTTAAAGTAACGAGTATGCGAGCGGATCTAACATCTAATTTTAATTAGATTGAATATGAAAACGTGAACTAAAAAAGAAACATTTACCTGAACTCCAACAGCTTGTTGGAAGATCTGATCTCAAAATAAACTTACCGTTATCAAATGTCACTGAGGAAGTCCAGCATCCTTCAATTTCAAAGGAATTTTGTGTATACTTGGGCTGATTTTTTTTTATATCTAAAAAGTTAATTTGCCGAGGACCAATCAAAGAAAATTAGACTTTTAATTGAAGAAGCAGTTGATTATGATTGAAATCAAAAGCCTACGCTTAAATTTATCATTACGATTTGATGTGTTTGGTGTAAAAATAAACCTACATATTGACAGTTTGTTAGCTTTTGTAAATTCCTTGTTTGTTATTATGTCCTTGTTAGGAAATATAACCTATCATTGGACCGTAATTTATCTCAAAAATCATAGTTAGGCGTTTGTTTTTATACTAAATTTGTTTGTTGAATGTTCCGTCCACTTGCTCGGTACATAGGCCTTATGGTGAGAAAGAACGGTCAGTAGGGGGTGCTTACTCCTCCTAAGCGCGTCATCTACCTCTGGAAGGTACAAGGGTTTTATTGTTTTAAAATTTTTAAGATGATTACTGTTCAATATCTTCAAATTTTGTCATTACTGATTTTTAATTTTAATTTTGAGATTTAAGATTCTCTAAAATCCCTTTACATGGTGAATTTGCGGGATAAAATAATAGTTACATTACTATGGGGGAGATTTGAGTGCAAATGTACTGGAGATTTATCCCTTTACTTTATTTTACATATGATTCAGCAGCTACACCAAAAGATTATATATTATAGCATTTGCCTTTATATAAACGTGAAAAATCTATAAATATACGAAAAATAAAAATAGTTCTGTTCTCAAAAAGAGCAAAAGATGTATCTTTTTACTTTTCTTTTATTTTATTTTTAACAAAATATAATCAAAGGTCATATGCTTATAAAAACATTATACATTCATTTTAGTGAGAACTGAACAGATATAATATTATAGTAAATTATCAATGTTTAGGTATATTCTAATTACAAATCTACAAACAATGCCCTGAATTTTATTTCACATATCAATTTTAAAAATCACATATCTATTTTACATTACTACTACAGTAACTAGTACATTTAACTCTCTCTCTCTCTCTCTCTCTCTCTCTCTAAACATTTTTAATTTTTATGCAAGTCATCCTGATAGTCAATAGGTCAATTGTAAAATGTAATTTCTGTATTTTAAAAATATGCATACTATAAAAGTGAAATATCTAGCTGCCAGTTTAACAAAGAGCATGGAGAAGTAAAATTCACAGGGAATCTTAAACACGATAAAAATCTGAGTGTACTTGTCATAAAATGAGATCATGTTGCGGTAATCAGACAGTTGCCTCCCTTGACATGGTAGACGTTATCTCCCTTTGAAGTTCACTGTGACGCTGAAGGATTCCCTGAAAGCTTTCTGTGCTCGTTTTTTATGTGGATTGTCTATCTCATCCCGAGGTATGTATAATCTGTAATTAATTGAAATAATTTTATATACCATAGCAATAAATGTACATGTAATCAGCAGCAATTTTACATATGCAGAAAGTGTCAAATGTAATATTTTTACATATGGGTACGTGTAGTTCTTTAATAATTTTATACAAACACAGATATTGAAAGTAAGGCTTGAAATCTATTTCTTTGAAGACAGGGAAATGTATACTCCCATGCAAACTACAGAACCAAATTGGTTACTCAATTATGCTGCTAAAAATTACATCTGAAAGATTTGTCAAAAAATATTATATAGATATTGTAGATTTGAATGAAAATTCTTCAAAAATACTGATTTGGTCCCTTAAAGGGACATGGACAGTTTCAACTGAGATTTTTTAAAAACAATTTTAATGTTTGCAATTCCTTACTTAGGAAGTTCTAATGATCAGCAAAAATATGAACATCATTTGTTGATTTACATAGGAAATACAGAACTTAAAATCTTTCATAATGTAAACAATACTCGTTCCTTGTTTCTGTTTACATATACAACACATGTATAAAATATCATATTCACAACAGAACAAAATTCAGCAAATCACTAGAAACTGTCTAATCGTATTTGTAATTAACTTCTTTATTGAAAAAAATCCGCTTTGAACAAACATCTATTAGTATATTTGACCTATGTAAAAAAAAAAAAAACATGACACAAGCCTTGTTTACATAACAAAAGAGAAACTGTGTCTATGCCCCTGTAAAGTAAGAATACAATATTTCAATTCCATAGAACGCACGACCTTTATTAAGATGTTTCAATTAAAATCTCATACAAATATTTCTTATACTCAAACTTACCTATTTTTCTCAATAAAGGCAGTATGGAACCAGAAATAAAATGCGCAGTTATCGTAAACTTTTGGAATGTTTCTCTGTGAGAAAAATTAAAAAAAAATCAGTTTTTTCAACATCTAACACCATTACAAACAAAAAGACGGTATGAAAACGAAAATGATTCTTTTATGAAAACAGAAATGATGCATATTAGGTATTAAAAATATATTTAAACTTTTCATCATGTTACTTTGTTTCAGTAAAGAAATGTTCATTGAAAAACTATGAATTGATTGACTTACAGATGTAGATATAAAACGGCATTTGACGTCTTCCGAGAGAGGAGGGCAATGTAATAATGTAATGTCAATGTAATCCTCTTCTTTTGAGTATTCTAACTGTAAATATCATATAAGGCAAAGTATTAATGTAATCTCTAAACTTCTTTTTCAGTAAAACGGCGATAACAGAATAAGGTTTCTCTATTAGCCCCTCACATCAATCTCTACTTACTTACCTTGACGTGCTCTGGATTGCTGAATTTCCACTCCCCACACTTTTTGTCCCCCAGCCAGATTTGGAGACCGAGGTCTGACCCGTTACCCTTACCCACGCCTGATAACAACAAACCAGAATAAAATAGATATAAATATTGTATATACCGAGAGGGCTGAAAAAAGTTTCTACATGTAAAAGAACATGGTTTCCTTCCATTCTTTTTCTGCAACTAATCGTTTAATCCTCAGTAAATGCAACAGATAACCAATACATACGACTACCATAATTTCAAATAAACATGCATACAATGTACGTATTTTAAATCAAAAGTACGTTTTTTTCTGTAAAATTTGATACGATACCAAGAAAATCATGTCAGAGATCATAATTGTTTTAATTAAACCCAAAATTTATTTTTCCTAAAGCTTTACAAGAACACACACAGACAAAAGAATATATCTGTCATAAAACATAAGTGTTGAACACCTCTGTTGCTAAAATTATAGAACTTTGATATAAAAAGGAATTTTTGATACATATAAGATAATCATACAGTTAATATAATAAAAGACATACTTTTTGTTAGAAATTCAAAATTATCCAACTCATCAATTCAATGTTTTATATTACCTTTAATGGAAGTAATGTGTATGGAAGAGATTCGGATTCTTCTAATGGGGGTAACTCTCCACCAAGATCCCATTTTACTTTCTCATAATACTCGACGTAACGGCTCTAGATATAGAGGATTGAGAAGATAGTTACTTTAAATATTGATGTTGTGTTTTCAATAATAGAAAAAAAACTCTACTGAGATGAAAAGTAAACTCAGATTTTATAAGAAATATGGAGACAATGTTTTAATGTACTATAGAAAGATCTTTACAAAAAAGTGATGCTATACATGCATAAGATGTACTAAATCAAAATTATGCAAGTTTTTTAATACAGTATACAAAAAGAAAATTACATCACAACGCACTTTTCTTGAATGATATTAATATTCCATTCATTCAATGGCTTTTATATCAATATATAATTCTACGAGGGGTGATCAAAACGTTCGCAAACTATCTCTATATCTACAAAACCACAATTCAGATTAGAATGAAATTCGGTACACACATAGCCATACACAAGGTCTATAAATAGCATATGCTGAATAAAGTTTCTGTCCTTGTTTGTGACGTCATAATGTGAAAATGACGTCACTATTTAGGTCACTTGTGACGAAAAATGGTTGTCTCAGTCGAACTCGTTCAACAAACGACTGTACAATTTATTGGAATATCTTAGAAATCCCTCTACAGTATCATATGATAATTTGTACACAGTTTATTAAGATAAATGAGTTCCTATAAATTCAATTAATGATTGGATTAATCGTTTAGTGAAGGAAGGCTGATGGTTAAAAAGCCCAGTGAAAGCAAGTTTGAAAAGATATGTATTTTTAATTAAGCAATTTGCTATCAAAGACCTCCAATTAGCACTTTGAAAAATAGTTGAATATTTGAACAATGATATAAGTATTAAATACCTAAGATATCGTTTACTTTAGATTTTAAACATATTAGATATGATAAAAAGGATGCACCCATTCTCTATCCACCTTTAATAAAGGTCTCTCCTGAGACAGAAGATTTGTGTTTTAATGGTCGCCATGCTTATTTTTGGAAAGGATGTTATTATCCACCCATTCTGTTGCCGAGATATGGCCATTTCTGACAAATTAACTGTTCTTGTCATAAAAATTAACTCACATGGAAAGAAATATAAAACTCGGAAAAATCTTTCAACTTTTGTGACAGAACGCTACGTAGGGGGTCACGTGACCACCAATATCACGTGATTCACCCATGCCCAGAACGGTGGTTGATGTGCATTATAATCCAGGAGGATTAATTTAAAATATAATCAACATTAACACCAAATATTTCTTCTTTTATGAAAGAAATTAGTTCACGAACTTTTTGATCACCCCTCGTATATTGATTTTATTTAACTGCTATGCAGTGTGCAAATTATGATGAAAATGTTGTTCGATTTCTAAAAATCACATCATAAAATGGAAAAAATCTATGAGCTGTTTACTTCATCTTATTATTGTTTATGGAAATGTCTTGGAACATTTCTAACAATTCAAGAGAGGAACTCATTCAATGTTGCGTTTCGTCATTACTCTTTAACAAAACTTTTTTTGATGACATCAGATAAAATCTTCTCTTTGGGTAGCTTACCTGGCTGGGTGTTTCTACCCCCTGGAACATTTTTCCTTCCCGTCTGTCTGTCCTTCGCTCTCCAAAGTAGTTCAAGCTCTCCTTTTCAAAAAGACAAAAAGACTGTCATGCATGCAAAAACTAAAACTGTTATTCTGTCAAGGACTGTGTATTGGCTCCAGTTTTTTTATTTATAACAACTACGAGGGCCGTTCAAAAATTACGCGGACTTGTTGCACAGAAGAAATATTTGACGACATAATCGGGCAAAATTTCACAAATGATATAAAAGAATCTTTACTTATATGGTCTTCAAAATTTCATATCAAAATGTTGTAAAGTGGTATTAATTTTGAGTGATTTTCAGGACATACCACTAAGTCACGGCGCAGCAAAATCTTCGACGTCACAAGCATTACGAAAAATATGTGATTAAACTTTCATTTTTTCAACATTTTCCCTTGAGTATCTGTATAGTTTGAGTTACCTTATCTACTCAACATCAAAACACTATTCTTGTCAAGCTTAAAATCTATTAAACAAGTAAAGAATATTCTTTTTTTTTTGTATTAAAACCAAAAACTACTTAATTAGATATAGTGTGATATTGGTGACTCTCATTCACGTTCTTTACAGTCCGGATAAAGTTAACTTTTCGTCTATAATCTTCTTCCCGTCCTCCCGTATAGCCTTTTTAACAGAGGTCTAACTGTCTAAAATTTCAATTTGCTATTTGTGGGCGAATGTCACGAGTAGCCTAGTTGACTACATGCTTTATTATGCATATTTTAGATCTATGTTGCCGATATCTCGAGCATTACACATATTTTAACAAAAGTGTGGTGCGCCGTCAATTCAGGAGACGTCATTTTCACAGTCGTTTTCACGGGAATCGCATCAGAGAAAAATCACTATATTTCTGTTAGTACTTCATATATTACGTCCGAAGTCTTAATACATAATAATAGAACAATTTAAAAGTACATTTGAGAAAATTGTTGAAAAATATCGCGAATTTTAGAAAATCAATGAGTTAAATTTTTGAACCCGCATGCATTTTTTTGCTTCAATTTTTTGGTCGTGCGCCGTACCTCTCCATCAACGATATCAACATACCGATAATTTTAGTAGAATTTTGCCCAAAATTTATTGGAATCTTTAAGATACATATTTCTGTGAAATTTTATAACTATATGACGTCTGTAATAGTAAATAATAGCACAGTCCGCGTAATTTTTGAACGGCCCTCGTACAACCGTGATTATGATGAAAATTTTAACAGAAAAGGCTACTGAAAAAAATTGACAGTAATCTGTACAATGAAATATATAGAGTTAACGAACAGTATTCAAGCTCAAAGGTCCATTTACGATCAATTTTAATTCCAGCATTTCTTCTGTAGTCGTTATAATGAACTTGTTTGCATACCCCTATCATTGGGTCGTATTTTGATATTTCATATCAATTTGAAGGTCATTGTTTTTTACTTAATTTGACTACGGATTTTATCGGGTGTAGTTGGTCGAGGAGGACGCTTACTCTTCTGGGCCACTTTATCCTACCCCTCAAGTACCCAGAGGTCTGCATTTTGTGCAAAGTTCACAAATTTGTATTGTGTTTAGCATTTTAAGCTCGATCGCTGTTCTAGATCTTCATCATTTTTTTTTATAACCCGGGTACTCATTTTGTTCAAAGTTCCTTATGCTTATAACTTCTAACAGTGAAATCTACGGTATCTTAGTCAAGAACAACCCACAGTTCTTATAATCTATACCTAAGTTCGTTAAAACAGTTCCACACGTACAAGTCACGTACACTTTATTATAGTACCCGTTATCTATTTGTATACACCTGAGCTTGGTCTGACAGTTCCGTGTGGATTAATTTAGGACATATTTTGCTCCTTACTTTCTCTCAGAAGACCTAGTAAAATAGTTTTAAAATCATAATTTCATAAGTTCTATTGTCGATGCAATGCACATGACCTTGACCAGCAAATACAATCTGTCATTAAATCAAAATTAATGCTTACTGAATTTTACATACTAATTCTTAGGCCATTGCTTGAACAATAAAATTGTAGACGGATTTTTTCATTATTTTCCAAGTATACAAGGTGCACAAAGCTGGTGTGACCAGTCTAATTGGAATGTTCACACTTCCATGGCACCTGATCCCGCCTTTGATGTCCTGGAGGTCCATGTTTGCTCTGCTCCTATTTTGTATTGTATTATGGACTTTTGAGCTTGAATACTGTACGTTTTTTTCATATATTTCATATCACGTGTTTCAATGAGCAAGGACGGTTGATTGATTGTTTATTAAAATAAGATTAAGAAAATAGTTTTCCGCTGTGACCTTCAGTTTATCGCCTGTGAAACTATGTTTATCTCATTTTTGTGAATTTGGCGTGCCATACGTATTGTCAATTAACAATTGTAATTTCCATTCTTATGTCGACACGATATATCCTGGTGAGCTTGAGATAAAAGATACCACAGAGTCTGACACATCTGTTTCATATTTGGATATTTCATAAGTGTATACCTGAGCTTGTTCAAATAGTTCGGTATGGATGAGCTATGTACAAATCATGGCCTATGTCATGGTTGTTGTCTAAGTATATACCTGAGCTTGTTCAAATAACTCAGTATGGATGAGCCAGGTAAAACTCATGGTCTATGTTAGTAGTATCTAAGCGTATACCTGAGCTTGTTCAAACAGTTCGGTATGGATGAGCCAGGTACATATCATGGTTCCAGTTCGCCCTTTTCCACCTTTACAATGGACAGCTATAATGTTCCTCTCGTCTGCTTTTAACCAGTCTTTAACGTCTTCACAGAAGTTGATCATATCCCTACAACGTTTTAAAAATCAAATGATTTAGAAATATTCCCTGAAAATTTCTCTTTCTCTCTCATATTAACTACAAAAAGAACCTCCTTTTGCCACCTACTTGAGTCTCGGAACATTATGGTCGTCTACCCTAACTTTTTCGACTCTGTTGTGGAAAACATCTCTATTGTATGTCAGTTCACCTAGAAATATTGAATGATAAATATAGTGCCCAGGATAGAAGGAGGAAGAGAGACAAAGAGAATTTCAAAGAGAACATCAACATGTGAATTTTAAATAATCATTACTTACTGCACAAGTCATAGACTTTATAGTGGTTGGAGTGCTTCTTATCCAAAAATTTCCCAACCTTCTGTAAAAAAAAAAACAGATGTAGGCATTTTTATATGTGGTAAACTCACAACAACATAAACTGATAGAAGTCCATTATGAGAAGGGCGATTCTTTAAATTTTATGCGAGAAAGTGCACGTAATAATAAAGGTCATATTTTTAAATGTTGAGGAGAGTATTTGTAGAATGTATACATACGAGGGTTTTCCCGTAAAATCGTGAACAAAGCGTTTTTCTCGAAAAGTAATGGGCGCACTAAGCTGAAAATTTCAGTAAATGTTTATTTATCATATATATAAGTGCATGATAATTTTTTTGATGAAATATAGGCAAAAATAAAGATTTTATTATGCTTGAATGTGCACGGGGTATTGTCCTACGGCGCACGGACAAAAAACCAAGGTTTTATTAAAGAATACACAAGTTTGAATTCAAAATAAAAGTTTTAAATACATAAGATTTGGATTAAAATTATCCTAATTCAATTCCACAATCAATTTTGTAGTCTTTGTAAAAATTTTAAGGCATTTGGTTAATTTTTCGCAGTTTCTCGAGCATTCGAAATGGGAAAGTGGTAAACACCACACACGAAAAATGGCGACGTTTTATGACGTTACGGCGCACCGGAGAGCAGTTTCGTTTTAATTCGATGTTGTAATGACACCTTTAGAGACTTGAAATGACCACAGAAGAAAAAAGATTATAAAAATATCACCATATCTTAAGTATACAAATGAAATAGGAGTTTTCTTAGCGAATTCTTTTTTGATCGAGTCCCAGGGGAGTACAAAACATACAGAGAAACTCCTAATGTAATAGCAAAAGACGCTGTCACAGTAGACCGCCGATATGAGATTTTCTATTAGTTGAATGATGGTGAGAATATTGTCCGTAACTTGCTGAGAAATCTTCAGAAGATCGCATGAGGGTGCCAATTGGTTCTTCGGCTGTTTATGGAGACTAAAGAATGTGTATCAATGAAATTCCTAAATTTAAGTCGGACTCATCCAACTTCATTTTCAGCAAAGATAAAACGTGACGCTGTTTTAGACACTTTGACGTTATAATCCATGCGCCGTAAGGGGATACAATACATGGCATAAAATCACATAATTTGTTTATTTATGCATATATTTATCTGAAATTTTCTGTGTATATTACTAAAATATGTACTAAATAAAAGTGAAAATTTCAGAACGCAGTGATGTTTATTTTTTACACTAGACAACT